>NC_134409.1:132912176-133074676 GCF_038048845.1 Mixophyes fleayi
TTAAAAGAAATGCTCTATTCATTTAACATTGAATAGGGCCTTGTACTGGTCTCCCATGATTTACAATGAGTACAAAGCAGCAACAACAAAATGCATAGGCTGTATTACTGTTTACTAAGCTGTATAATGTACATAAAATAACTGGAGTTATTATGTTTAAATAAATATATCCTTCGTTATCTACTTCACTCATTTATAGCAGGGGACATGGTAGGGGTAGATGTTCCCCTAACAGAGCAGACAGAGTGACTGACAGCTGGGCAGACTTGATTTACCTATACTTTTGGACAGGTTAAGTAATGCAAAGTAACTCATAACTGCATTCGCGCCTTTCTGACTTGTATCATCAGAAAACATAAATAAGAGGGAGGGGCTTCATTTGTGTGTAATGAAGGAGGTAATACTTTACTTTTTCATACAGCAGCCAAGAAATGTCAAGGTAGCACTAAACAAAGTATTCTATGCTCATGGTTTATAGTTGAAAGTTTCAATCTTGGGGTTTAGTAATCATCTAAGGCCCTTTAAATAAGTTCCCAACCCGCTCCTCACACTTTCTTTTTGACTGAATGTGTGCTCAAATTAATGTTTTAATCTACACAAAAACAAACCATCATTTAGTTAAATGAGTCTTGACAGCATGTCAGAATGGTGGGACAGACAAACAGGCCTCTGTAGCCCAATATGAATTTGAACGCATACCTTGATTGACACATGATGCAATGCACAGCTGGTCATGGTTGCCAAATCGAGATAAAAAGCCCATTATGTTTTCTTGGTCAATAAACCTCATATAAAAACAGACACATAACCCATAGGTGCTAAATTAGGAAAACAGGCTAAGGAATTACTAAAATGGAGCTGTCACATAATGAGTGAGTGCGGCAGACCCCAAAATTATCAGTATTATGACTAGGAGCGTCAGTGTTATCATTGGTAAGACTAGCAGTAGTCGTATCATTAAAATAATACTTTTGCAAAACTAAATTGACACCAAAAAGCTAGATTTTATTTCAGCATCCAAGTAAAAATAATTGCCAGGAATTTACCCCCATACTTCAGGTAAGAGGGTCTTGGAGATTTATTTTTTACAAACCTTATTTTTATTTGCTTTTAATACTTCCCATGGACACAATCATTTGGACAACGCATAGGGTTCTTGCCGAACAAGCTGGCCACAAATTTGTGTGTGCGAGTCCCCCCCCCAAAAAAAGGCAGGAGTTCGGAATAACTGTAATACTGGGTGACCCTCACCTCCTATGATGCGTGTCCTCCATTAACCCCTGACAGGTCTCAGCAGCCTATTAGGAACATTTAAAAGGAACACAAATGCAGGTAATCCAGTGACCTAGCCCAAGGTAGGCCACTATGAGACTGGCCCAGGGGTGGCACATGCTCCCCTGAGTATACTACAATGGAACCCCTTCTGAATTAAAAATGTGTCCACTAAACGGGCGGGATCTGTTTCTTGAGTACACATGAATGACAAATGATTACACAAGAACATAAGGGGCTCCCGTCTTTGGCAATACACCTAAACATAACAGTAGAAAAGGGGTTAATTTTTTAAATAAAGCATACTTGTGTTACAGTAAAATTGTATGATTATTGATTTAATATCGATCATGTGCTAAGCTTTAGAAAATAATGTACTATAGCCTTAAAAGAAATTAGCATATATTTTACTCAGAATTAGAAAAGAAAAAGATTGAAGCCTTGCAACAATGTTACAACAAGATGTTCTCGGAGAACATGAACAATTCAAGGGTGCACAACTAAAACGTACCGTTCTATGTAAAAGTAACAAGACTGATGGCAGAATGCCTGAGAAGATAAAAACATAAATGAGAAAGATGCAGAGTAAGCATAATTAGCTTGTTGTTGTTTTTAATAATCTACTGTTTTATGATTGGTTGTTAAGCTTCTATACCCCTAATAATTATGATTGGTTGTTACGCTTCTATACCTCTAATGATTTACTGCCTTATAATTGGTAGTTGAACTACTATAACCCTATTATTTTACTGTATAAATAAAGAGTCTGAAGGAACCTCTGATTGGAACAGAATCAGAATTACTCAGCATTATATCATACAGGTGTTGTGTGTTTTTCTGTTCGCCAGTCGAGCGAAATTCAAGGGAGATCTGACTGACATTGAAGGGAATTGATAGAAGTATCGGTGAACCCCGATACCCCAACACTTGCCAACTGTCCCGGAATGTACACAAGACTCACTACCCTCACTACCTTTAGCCTGTTACCGCCACAATTTCACACAAGACAACTACCCTCCTGACCAACTTTGTTGTGTGACAGGATCATTTAGCTTACGAGTCACTTTTACCTTTGCAGTCTGGCTGGGCCAAAATGCAAAATGTAGACTTAACCTCATGTGTCAATCTCCCATTGTCCCATAGATTGTAAGCTTGCGAGCAGGGCCCTCTCACCTCTTTGTCCGTTTCACCAAGTTTGTTTATTAGTTTATTATGTTTGTCCCCAATTGTAAAGCGCTACAGAATATGTTGGCGCTATATAAATAAATGATAATGATGATGACTCCCGAATTATATGAGTAGGGCATTCTCCCGCACTAAGAAGTGGGCAGAATTTGAAGAGACATTTTGCTCCCCCTATTAAAATTCTGCCTTTGCGTCATTGTGTCATGGGACAGGGCCAAAAAGGAAAACTTGGAAAGGTTGGCAAATTTGACATAAAAAGTTTATTTATGGTGGCTAATGGGCGGTAACTATAATTCTGTATCCTGCCTATCGCACGACATGTGTTGTCATTGCCATTTTCTCCATCGCCAGTGGGTAACCACCAGGTCTACAGTGAAGTGCCAACATCAGAATTCCTTACTTATACAGATATTTTTATATATTAACACACCACCTGTGCATTATGTTATATTATTACTAATCATTGCCAGTATATGTACAGTTTAGCTGTCAGTGGAGCTAGGACCTTGCAGCAGGAAGACACTCACCCCCTATGATGGTCCTGATGAGGGAGGCATGACCCGGGCAGTCCACCAGTGTGAACTGCAGATGCCGGTAACCGCTGGAGGTCAGGTGATTCGGGAGCGGGACGGTAAACGAGGAGAAGCCGAGGTCCAGCGTGATCCCCCTCTCCCGGCTCTGTGGGTTCTTGTCAAAGGCGGCAGTGGAGGCCGTGGTGCTCAGAGCCTTGGCCAGGGAGGTCTTCCCGCTGTCAATGTGACCCAACACCCCCACATTAAAGTTCAACGTCTCCCCCTGTGCAGCCATGGGGGCGGCCATGCGTTCCAGCGTGGTTCACCTCAACTTCCGCGTTGTGCACCACTTAACACCACCGGAGCGGAAACACAATCTAGACAACTTTGGTTCCGACCCAAGTACCTCATAACAAGCCAGTCAGTAGTGATTGATTGGTGAGCATTGATTATTATTTTAATATGCATAATACCTTCAAAGGAAACACTATTAATCCAGACCAGCCACCTTTGCTATGCACCATACTAATCTCTAAAATCCAAGTTAACTGTATCCATCAACACATACATTTTACACAAAAATGTATAATTATGTTTCCTTATTCAGGTATTCAGTAAAATGTTCCAGATTTGTCATGTTAATCAGATTTTTGGCCCATGTTACAGAGTATAATACGGTCTGATCTGTAACATTATTCCTCTCTGCAGACCCTTTCAGGGCAGTGACGTAAAATCTTTAATCATAACATACACCAATATCTCAAGTGGGTTATAATAATGTCATGATTAACTCACACATATTATTATTATTTAGTGCAAATAACCGCATAATATCACACAATGGTAAACCAGTCACATTTGTGTATGTGCTCCTACATCATCCGAATCAAAGATTTTACTCTTAAGTAGAAATGTATTTGAAGTGTCCAAAGTAAATAGGTTTCTCTCAACTAAATAAGCTATTCATTACTCAGGAGTACCGCGTGAGACCTTGGTTCATGTCCATAGATCGTACCTCTTCCTTTTGTCGAAATCCGATACGTGGGCACAAATAGATTGTAAATGTTTAGCGCATGAAACATTTACTCAAGAGAAACATAAAACTGACCCGGTATAATATATTTTCTTTTATCATCAAGACTTTGTTTTCATTCTTATAGCAATCATAGAATAAGTACACTTAGGGAGTAGGAAGTGACATTGCCAAAAAGCTGGGGTTAAATGTTCAGGTCTCACACGTACACTTTCATATTTATATTCGCAAGGACACACTCCAAAAATAACATGGTTCTTGACAGTTTAAATCCATCATACTTCAATGATATTTAAATTGTTGAGTGGAACTCAAGCGCGTTGTGCAAATCTGGCTATTTCAACTATAACACAAGAAGGCCCCTAATCCCTCTTTGGATATCACATGACGGGGTAACAATAAGTAGTGTTAGTATATGCTTTTTAAGGACAGAATAAAGCTTATGAAAATATCCTAAAATACTTGTCATGTTTGCCGTTTCTGTGCATTCAATTAAGTTACCTGTTTTGGTATTTTTAAGACCATGCATAGGTAGAACACTTTTGGGGTCTTTGTTGGGGGTGGGCTTTAAATTACTTTGCCATTTTCTATGACTTATTGTGCGTGTTGAAGAAAAATAACTTAGGTTTTTATCTTGTCTAAATCTGAGAATCTAAGTGCACCTCCCAATGTTTGCATTGTTAATAGGAAACACACTTGGAAAATCGCAGACTATGGATAAGATTCCCTGTCATTCAAGATGCAATGGTTAAAGTGTTCTTACTAGATCTTGCTAGTCCAATATAAAGCAGTGATATACGGCTGTTGTCCCATGGAAGACTTAGGAAATGATTTAATATTTTTCCAGTGCACCATTGAGCTTCATTGTCCCAGCTTGTCTCGTTTAGCTGGATAAAACACTTATTTAATCATACATTTGATAAAATGATGAATCAACAAGCATGCTTACACACCACGATTTCTGCTCCTTCCAACAGACAGAATAGGGCAGAGTTCTAATTAGTAACAATCTAACACATTAATCTGAATTATATATACAGTCATTTTATCTTTATTATTTTCCAAATGACATAACTGCCTGGATAACTTTGTGATAAGTTTGCCCCCTATGCTTCCAGGCTCCACTACATTTGCATGGACAGTATGGCCCTTGCCATACATCCCAACTTTTTAATTATTGGAATTGGAATAATGTGGGCACGAGAGGGGTTGTGGTCACGAGAAGGTGGCATGGTCAAGCCGGGAGTGCGTGGCCACATCAATTTGGGTGTGTCCAAAGAGCTGGACCACTCCCAGCCTGCCCCCTTACAAGCACCCTTAAAATACCTGCTGTCGATATCTGCTGTATTGCAAGGGCACCTTTTAACTGGGGACAGCTCCCAACTGTCCTGGAATTGGTACAAAATTCCTGATCCACAGAACGGTGGGACTGCCCCCCTAAATCAGGACAGTTGGAAGGTATGTCTTGCATCCCGCCATGTCTGCCTGGCCTATGAAAGACTTGCAGAGTCCAGACCTGAAAATTGTTTTAATAATGTGAAAAATAAAATCTGGAAACCGCTGTCAAAGTGCTCATCCACAAGTAGTTCCAGTGTATTATAGAACTATGTGCCCAGTCCAATGTCAAGTAAATGCAACCCAATGCCCAGCATATATAACTTCATGACCAGTCTAAGAAGCTCATGCCCAGCTCATTCACCCAGGTACAACCCTCTACGCATTATATACAGCACCAAGCTTACTGTATGCAGCCTTGTGCCCCCAGAATGCAGTCTAATACCCATTACATGCACCACCAGGCTTCTGCACAGATTTCCTTGTGTTCTCCACACCCTCGGCATTTCTTTATTAATATTACACTTTCCAACCACATTCTTAAAGCATATTATACTGTCCAAAAAATGATGCAGGTGAATGGACTTGTACACACATACACACACTTTCTTACAAGTGCTTTTTGCCAATTACTGGCAACATTCACAATGGACTGAACATACACAGTGAAGTCTTGTTTTGGCTCCACTACGCTTTGTGATTTTAATAGATTACAGGCAGTGGTGAAACTACGGCCATTGCAGTGTGTAAAGCAGTTCCCGGGGCCCCATAGTTGCACCTCCACTATTGGTAGGTTATTTGGATTCTGAGGAAATTGATGTAGTATATATGCGAAATCCGGGTAGGTCTCCCAGACCCTCGGGAGAGCAGGCAAGTATCCCGCATACTGGAATTTACTTCCCAAAATTACGCGATTCGCGGTGAATAGCGTTATTTTGGCCCCGCCACCAGCATCAAAATGACGTTTTCATCATGGGGTTGGGGCCAAAATTACGCGTTTCACCGCCTCCCACCCCTCCCGCCCTCCAACCACGCCCCCTGCACTGGATCTCCCGGAATTCACTTTTCAAAGGTTGGCAAGTATGAAATACAGACACATGAAATAAATATGACTGCAGTGTAGTTGCCTCACGTGCACACTGCATGCATATAAAGGAATTGCAGCACCTATCCAGAATTTTTAATTCCTAACCATAGCTACAAACAGCTCCTGTCCCCTTATCCTTCCAAATTCTCTGTTATTTGCTCTATTGCCTAAACTTCTTATAATAGCATTTGCTTTTTACATTATTAAGTTTTAATGCTGATATACTATTCAAATGTCTATGAATATAATAAGTGGAATTAGTGGTGCTATATAAATAGGTGATGATGATAATGAAGAGTATTTTTTTATTAAAAAATATTTAAAATACTATATGTACACTGTATTAGTTGGCTTAATTAGAACAGAATATGATTACACAAAAGAAAGAAGTAATAATGTGTTGGCAGGTCTGATGTCTTGTTGTGTCCCTCTAAATTAGTTGTTACTGTATTGTAGAGTAATATATTTTCTATTTTGCTTTACTCTCTGCTTCATGTACAAGTCATTTACTTGACATGAGTTTGTCCCTATTTTTGGAACAGGTGTTCTATGCAGAAACCACACATGATATCCCATAGTAACTCAGTATATCCTCATTATAAATGTAGGGATAACCACGTGACCAGGCAGCATGTTAGGCTGTAGGGGGCCGTTGTATCCCGCAGGCCTCGTTACTAAGGCCCAAAGTGGCCTCTAGCAACGCAAGCGGAAACCGAGTCCTCACAGATAGATTGACACATGGTTCGTCCAATCCGCAGACAGGATAAGAATCTGTCACCTAATCAGATGGCAGCGTCTGAGGTGGGTGGGCGGTGCTTCCTGCAGCCTTGGTAACCGCATTGTAACGCGCTGCGCAGGTTGTGATTCCCGCTCACACCCGGGGAAGGAGGATCACCCGGACACAGCCGCCCGCACACCCGTCTCTGACAGACCGCAGCGGCCTCTCCCAGCAGCACCATGAAGATCGAGGAGGTGAAGAGCACCACCAAGACCCAGCGCATTGCTACCCACAGCCACGTGAAGGGTCTGGGCTTGGATGAGAGCGGGCTGGCCAAGCAGGCGGCCGCTGGGCTGGTGGGCCAGGAGAACGGCCGGGAGGTGAGGGAACATGGAACGGCTGGGCTGGGCCTGTGGAACTATAAGTCCCAGCATGCTCTGCAGCCGTTCTGGGACTTGTAGTTCCGCAGCAGCTGGTCACAATTGTGTTTGGAATAGAGTCCCTAAGTCATGTGGGGTCCCTAAGTTATGTGGGGTCCCTTATGACTGATCCAGTGGGTTAGTATATGATGGAGGGTGGGTTATTGATGTAAATCTTCAACTTAGATTTTTTAAAATGCCTTTCACATCAAATTACTATTTTGTTATAAGTATCTTAAGACAAGAGCATGATGGATATAGGGAACAGTTTCCAATTCTAATATTTTATTATTCAAGTTCATTTGCAGCCCATACATCAATCACTATACAGCATGGACGAATAAATGCAATATCATTCTCAGCGTGGACCTGTCCATGGTGTTGTAATAGCTGGGTCAGCTGAACTTAATGTTTACCAGAATGCTGATACTACTGTCATGTATTAAATTGCTCCAATGGGCATCCTTGTTTCCACAGCAAAATATGCTGACTGTCTGGTCTCCAAGAGAACTAGATGTTTTGTTTGTTTTTGCAAAAAAAATGTCCTGACCATGTTTAAACACTTTTTTCTTTTTCTGTTTAGAACTCTCAATATATGTTGAATTTTCTTATTATCCTTCTATAAAGTGCCAAATATTATGCTAAGGGGATTGTGATATAACACTCCAAAAACATACTAGTAGGTTAATTGGCTGCTATCATAAATTGACCCTAGTCTGTGTGTATGTTAGGGAATTTAGACTGTAAGCTCCAATGGGGCAGGGACTGATGTGAATGAGTTCTCTGTACAGTGCTGCGGAATCAGTGGCGCTATATAAATAAATGATGATGATATAAATAACATGTAATGACCTAAAACAGAAGATAGAGGATTGCTGCCCATATGAGCTTACTATTTAAGTGGTGTGGAATAGCAATGATAAGGTAGTGGGATAACACTTGTTTCAATTGAATAACATAGAAATGTTAATTTTAAATTCACATCTTTGATGGATATGCTGTGACGAATGTCTATAGGTGCTCATCCAATAACAACTGTCATGAGACAAATTATGTGGTAGTTTGAGGTAGGAACACTGCTTGAAAGTTTTTAAAGCGCTGTCGGAGAAATGTGGCAGCAGTTATACTTCCTGCTGTGACTACGATCTCCTGTGCTTCTGTACATTTTTGTAGTGGTGCAGCCTGGTTAGTAGGAATCAACTGATATTACCTATGCTAAGAGAAAAGGCTGGAATCTACTGCACAGGTAGTAATATTAAAAAAATGTAAAGCCAATATAAAGTCAAATAGGGCAATGGCCAGTGCAGCCTGTATGTGCTGTGGCATTGAATCTGGAATTGTACAGGACACTGCACCAATCTTCCACAAGAAAGGATCTCATCTGATACCTGGTTAATGGTGGAAAATGCTGTCTCAGGTGTTGTTCCAGAATATTCCATAAAAGCTTAATTGGGTTCAGGTCACGTGACTAAAAAGGCCAAAACATGGGTAACATCCGCATTATCCTCCTCAAACTATTGGACGACCACACATGCTCTGTGGTTATAGGGTCATTGTCGTCCTGGCAGACACCCTGGTTGTCAGGAAATAAATGTTGTTACCCCGAGAAAGATGTTCACTTAGTATAGTTAAGTTGCAATTAGAGGAAAATGACCGCCCAAACCAGGCCTTGAACTTGTGCCTCACAACATTACAGAACCTTCACTGTTGGAAGGAGGCACTCGGGGCTGTAGAATTCTTTAGGTGCTTTCCCCACACATGCACTCATCTGTTTCTCTAGAACACGGTGAAGACTGATTTTGCCTGTATCACCTCTGCAGAGCAGTCCACTGCCTGTGCTTTGTACCACTGAACGCACAAATGTACATATCCAGGTGTGGTTATGCACTGCAAACCATCTGTATCCTGTTCTGTGGAGTTCTCTTGGTTATTTTTGCTGTAACTGGCTGCTTGCGCCAAAGGTTGAAATGTGCAGTCAATTTATCTACAGTTACTAGCCAGTATTGCGATCTTGGCCTATGCATTTACGTCCACTGTTGCCGTCTTCTAATTTTCTCTATATATTACATAGAGATGTCCATTGTCTGATTGCACAGAGTTTTTGGGACCGATTTTGTCTTTTTAAGAAGACAAATCTTTAAAACTGTTAGTACATAACCTTTCTCCATCCATAAGTTAACCCCTTCCTGATTGGCTCATATCCTGTTTTTGTTCGACTCCTGGGTACCTGATCAGTGTAACACAACTCAATATAGGTGCTGTCTCAAGTTGAGAAATCTGGGTTTGCAAAGGTCTCTAAAGGGGCGACACAATCGAAGTCACCGCTGCAGATAATCTATAAGAGATCCCTTATATTAGTGATCTAATTGCCAGCTAGCATTAGATTACTTATAAATGATCTCACAATTTTGAGGTGAAGGGGAAAGTTATTAAGGAATATGACATTAAATAATAAAATATACAAAAAGTCAGCGGTCACTCCTGAACACCAGAAGCAGTGGTGGAACTACTATGGGTGCAGGGTTGGGGCCGCTATAGGCCCAGAGGTGAGGCAGGCCCCAATCACCTTCTTTACCTTGTGTTTCATATCATTGTATGTATTTTGAATCCCCTCCGTGTACGATGTTATGTAATAAATCAGCGCTTTATAAATAAAGGATAATAATGTTTCTATGCAGCATAAGCGAACTAAACCTGGGTACTAGCTACAGGTTCAAACAATTATCGTGCCAATCACACTACAAAAGACTGATAGGTCCAATACTGCATTTGTGTGTACGCTCCCATGATCGTGTTTTGTGAAACCAAAGCACAACGTATCGTTTGATTTTATAAACTGACTAAAAATCACGTTCAACGATGGAACAATGTCGGCCAAATGTGGCAGTGTACACACACTCACGGCCAGCAGTGTAGGCAGATTATCTGTAGAATGTACAGAGTCACAATCTTTTCAGCAGATGGTTATGAGAGATGAATATCACAGATCTGAAGGTAAATCATGTAGATGTGTACACAAGAATCTGGACTTTCAGTTGGTGAAATCGTTACAGAAATTAATCACATCTGTAATTTTCTGTGGTGTGTACCCAGCTTTTGTCCTGTCTAGAAACCCTATAACACATGATTAGCTTTGCTTGGTTAAAACATGGTCATATGGCCTCAGCATGCTGATTAGATAGTGGGCTCATCAGCACTAAATAAGAGTAGACCTTGCAGATTAAATTGTCAAGGGGACACTCCGTTAAAGTATAAATGTTATTGAAGTCATTTAATTGAAATGTGGAAAGTTTGTTTTATATGTTCCATAGTACTCTGTAGTCCTCTTACCTGTCGGGGGTCAGTGACAGTTGTAGCTAGTGAGTAGTTTAGAGAGACCAAGTACATGAATGATTGAGGGTAGTTCCTGCTGCTAAGGCTGACGGGATAATTAATCACAAATTTTCTTCTCTTTGGCTCTAGCATCTGAGCATTTTGATGTTCTATTCACCGTTTGTGGTAGCATCTAGGTGACAATATGACACTGCTTATTACCTATTGACTTGCATAAGTCCATTGATGTAACAACTCCGATCTCCAAACCATCCAAAGACGGGCCGCCTATCTAGAGATCTTCAGGCCACTTCAAGTCATCATTTGTTGTGTTGTGCTGTGTGGTTTTAAATATCCACAAATAGTGTTGGAAAAAACCCCAAAACACTATAAAGCACATATTATTCTTTGTTTTATTGAACTAAATTGCTGTTTGTAGACCCGGTGTCTGCAATATTGTTGCTTAGCAGTCTGGTGTCACTCGCTGCCATCTCTTGATCTGATTTAAAGGGTCACTAAATAATATATGGTTTATGTAAAAGCTCTACAAATATACTATGAAGGTTACATCAGCTTATTAGAAGTGAAAATATTTAGATACGATCGATCGTGGAGGGCAACACTGTTTTCTGTCAGTAAACCCTTGGTTTTTAGTGATGTCCTTCTAACTATAGTGCGGCTGTAAACTTTTCAAGCATTGAATGAGTTAATGCTGTATTTTGGGCACTTAAACAGATGCATTTTTTTTCCCTCTTTTAATTTACTCATGAAGCCAGTTTTTGTGGCATGGTTTTCATTTCATGTGCCGTTTCATTGTTCAATGCTGTGTGTGGGAACATTGGCAGTGAAGCAGTACACAAGTTGGAAAGTCCTCTGAGGAGTCCATGTGTACTCTATTGAGACGTTATCTGATCGCAGCAGAAAACTTGCCATGAACCAGTGATTGGTGGTTTTATTTTTAGATGGAGAAATTGCAAGATCAAAAGTGTACGAGCATGTTACACTGGTACTTGCTGTACACAGTTCAACTGTATTCCTTGTCACTTTGTGTAAGTTCTGAGGCCAGTCAAGGTGGAAATAAATGGTTTATGGACTCTGTCCAAAATGATCAAAGCCGTTTACTTAAAATGTATAAATGCATACAAATATTGTAGATGTGAATTTGTTGATAAGTGTAATACAATGCAGGGTTTCTTATCTAGTGCTCCCGTGTCTCGCGGTTTTTCCAGGACAATTCTCATATTTATTTTTATTCCCCCTCCCTACTGAATTCAGCAGTCGGGTTAATGGAACTAGCTGGGATAGCTGTCTGCGGTTGTTTTGCAGCAGGTGTGGAACAAATAATGCAGAATTAGGAGACCGTCCTATAGGAGCCAGCAGGATTGCTAAAAGATCTAATATAGCAATTATTTGACATTTAATATATATGTTAAACTAAATATGTCCACCGTACGCTCTCACTCCGCTGCTGCAGAGTGACATGTTGGGGTGAGAAGGTTTTCTGGCAGGCAGTGACTGACCGCTTTTCAGCAAGGCTATGTGCAAATCGGTGGGGTCAGGGTCAGTTATATCTCAGAAACTCAGTGGGGGGAATTAAATTTCCCCCGAATTAGTGCTGCATTAAAGTTATTACGGTAATTTGCGAGCAAATAGCCGGCATTGAAAGCACTGTAATAACGGTAATTAAGCGCATTATTACCGTAATAATGCGCAGGCCGCGTTACTTTTACCAGTAACTAGGCCAATTGAATCCCCCCCAGTATCTGCTTTTTGAGCTATATTCGCTCCTATTCAGACACTATCCTAAAGATGTGCGTATATTTTTATGTATATAAAGTATTTAACTTATTTTTGTGCATTGCCAGCCTGGTTGCCTTGTTTTACAGTATCGGACAACCAAAAGGCTTTTATAGACCGAGCCCATGTCCTGACTGACGAGAACCCTAGGGGTATATTTACTAAACTGTGGATTTGAGAAAGTGGAGATGTTGCCTATAGCAACCAGATTTTAGTTATCATTTATTTTGTACATTCTACAAATTACAGCTAGAATCTGATTGGTTGCTATAGGCAACATCTCCACCTTTTTCAAATCCGCAGTTTAGTAAATATACCCTCTAGTCTCTTATCTGCAGACAAAAAGTACCTACTTTTACATAATGTTTTGCATTTTTTGAAACCTCAATATTTTTCTTTTATAGAAAATATTTATGTGGGATACCTGAAGTCTGGTACTCAAGAAAAGTCAATCATCCTGTAATTAAGTATTTTGCACTTAGTTTTTAACCCATGAAACACTCTCCTCTGCTTTGGTTTCAAGAGTTCAGTACTAGAATGTTCAGTTAATGTTGGAACCTTCAAATATGTTTTTGTTTTGTGTACGACTTTCACTCCCTCTGCGCCTGTCAAAGTTTAACGGTTCATTTTTGTTCCCTTAAAATTCTAGGCATGTGGTATAATAGTGGAGCTAATTAAAAGCAAGAAAATGGCCGGAAGAGCGGTACTTCTTGCGGGACCTCCTGGAACTGGCAAGGTAACTAGTATCACCTGCTTCCTATTTACATTTTGCATGGCTAAAGCATGAAAGTCAGAATGTTGCTCATAACTTCCACTTGCTGCCAGCGCACCCCATGTGTTGTGATGTTTCTCCTTCCACCCTATTGTGTTGATTAATTCAGTCATTGTAAAAATAATTAAACATACTTACAGTAAAATTATTTATGCAGAACCCTGTTTTTCGTTCACTAATTTTCACTCCTTTATACAAATAGGAGCTGCAGTTAAACATTTCTAATAAGGGTGACTAACGGAGCAAGCGTTCTGCTAATTTCATTGTTACTTGTCCACCGGGTGGCGCTGTTCTATTGCCTGTGATGGATTATGTTTAATGATTCTTTGACAGAGCAATTCAATTCATATCTTCTAGTCCTGATAAAGTTCTCTGTGTAGAATAGTAAACTTATGACTCTGACTTCCTTTACAGACAGCGCTGGCTTTAGCAATTGCCCAGGAGTTGGGCAGCAAAGTCCCGTTTTGCCCCATGGTCGGTAGTGAAGTCTATTCTACGGAGATTAAGAAAACGGAGGTATTGATGGAAAATTTCCGAAGAGCGATTGGTAAGTGGCATGTGCTGAAACATTACGTGTATGTGCTTATTGTTTGTGGGAGCATGAATTGGCTAATTTGATTTTGTTTCTTGTATATATATATGTAAAACTTGCATATATTTGACTTGGGTTGATATAGTGAGCTTTCAGGATCGGCTACCGATTACAACTATTTTGTGGGCAGAGCTCGTATTCAGTCTTTTAGATCACCAGTAACATTACATTGTGAGTCCCATAGGCTATGTCATCATGACATAGGTGTCTACACTGTGCAGGTGATGGGTACACAAGATAGATTACCGTTCTCATTGTATTTGCTGCTACAATTGCACATTTTGGACAGGTCTGCATTCACGTTCGTAGAAAAAAGAATTCCCCCCCTTCCCATGACATTTAAACTTTTGTCAAAGGAAGTGGTTGTCATGCCAACAAATGACAACGCTGCAGGTAATTTCATGTGCAAAAAGGACAGTGGCTGGAACCATAACCTAAACTTCATTACACTTCTACCAAATTGTTGCTGTGGGTTACAGATACTTGGAAATCTTTTATTATAAATAGAGGTGTGATGGTACTTCAGGATCATGATCGTTTAAAATAGGAGTGTTGCAAATCCATTATTTAGATTTCATCCAAAAGCTTTCACAAAACAATCTGCAGAATCCAAACACAGCTTGCATAGAACAATGAAACAGAGGAGTGAACTTCTAGTTTAATTTGCGGTTGAAGGTTGTGGACATATTGTGTCCTTTCTTCCTGATTCTGTTCTGATTAAGTAATCTTTACAAATCTGGGTCAGACACCTGGATTCATTGCATCCCTATTAAATGTGGTTTGTGTCTGTCATTTATTTTCTCTTATGATTTATTTTAAAGAAATGCAAAAGCAACAAAATGATAAAATGTAATACTTATGACATTTACTTCTAAAAAAAAAAATCCCAGCATGGCGCAATCTGCCCCTGTGTCCTCTGCTGAGAGGGAATCCGCAGGCTGCCAGCACTGTAGTTAGTAGCGCAGGATGAAGGCAAATGAGGTGTGAAAAAGGCGGCGTGGCGACACACCGATCGAAGGAGATCAACAAGCGCTCTTTATTATTGAAATCATGGGTGATCGTGTTTTGAGCCCTGAGTCCAGCAGCATGAGCGAGCAGACAAATCTTATTTTTTATTTCTTAAATCCCGCAGTCAAATGCAGCTTGACCCTTGTATTGATTTTATTTTTTTGTGCAAAGAAAAGGGGACAGTCGACATTATCTAGCCTTTAAATTCCTGTCAACTCAGGGGCAAAGGGGGGGGGAGGGTACGGAGAGGAGAGAGAGAAAAACCTCTCTTGAGCAGAAATGAAAAGAAAAACGTCTGCAATATTTCCTTGATGTGATGAAGTTGCCTGTCAGGGATTTGGAAATTTGAACCAACAGATGAAACTTGTGTCATCCCTGTTGTCATTCCCAAAAGATAAGAGGCTGAGAGTTAAATCATCACTAACAGCCGATGCTTTTGTTACCAGGGAACATTCTCTAAATGTCAGCACACGGAAAAAAGGTTCTAAACAAATATTGGATTTTGTGAAAGACTGAGGGCGGATTCTTTTGTGGAATTTTTCAATTTCATACACGGATTGGTCTCAAGTGCGAGATCCTAATAGGATTCTTTCACCCTGTGTAAATTAAACATCTAATTCTACCAACATCCCCCGTGCTAGCGGAGTCTGTAACACATTTAATTGCAGAAATCTCTGGTGCTCAAGTCATTGCAAATCCAGCTAAGCTTTAGGCTTGTTGATTTATTGGCGAAAAACATTGTGGCTGTGCTGTATTTAAAGATGTTTTTGAAAGCTAATATCGGGGATTATAAATATATTGCTTAATACAAACAATAGGACAGTGGTCCTTTCTAAAGACAAATCTGTTTACAAGTAGAGTGAATTGTGTCATTGTTATAATGTTGTGTGGGTTTAACCCAGAGTCTGTACAGTGCTGAGGGTAATTGTTGGTTCTTTATAAACTGATAGCAAATGATGAGTTGTGCGGTTGGGACAGTGTTTTGAGCGGAGGTGTAAATATTTAGGATGGAGTGTAATCCTTATTATTCTAGAATAATGTGCTTTTGCCTCAAACAATGGCTCCGAGCTACCATAAAACGACACCCGACGTCTGCTGGAAAATGTTTCTGTATTCTAACGGGCCACAACAATAGGATATTCTACTAGCATGTCACTTATGTTCTCACCATTCAAAACATTTAATAAATCTGTTGCTCCGGAAAAAAATATTGTAACGCGGATAAAACAGCTTTGCTTTAATTTTTTTTTCTTTTAAACCAGTAATAGGCAGCCTGATAGACCTTAGGGGCCGCGTAGGTGGCCCTCTGACCTTCAAAAAGGGCCGCACGTTACTGTTGGTCTCAATAATAAGTTAAAACAATACATTTAATCAAAGAAAGTCTCCTATCTGTAATGACATATCTGTAGAATTTTATACAAGTGTTACACGCTATAATTAACACAGCTGACAATAAAGCAGGAAGGAGCTGTGGGCCACAGAAGTGGCTCGGAGGGCCACATGCAGCCCTAGGGCCAGCTGTTGCCCATCACTGGCCTAAACTGGGCTAGAGTAATAAGCGGTTGTAATATGGCTGCCATATTTTTCCTGGGCACCAGGGTTTTTTTTTTTTTGTTTATAAATGTCCCAGCATACGTTTTCTTCTGCAGTGTAACGTAATACACACTACCATGGCTGAAAGATATATTTTTCAAAAGTTGTTTGAAGGCAAATTAGCATTGTCATTTTATAGGTATATCTGGCCTCTTGGGGCGTTCTTGAGTCCCTCTCTTGCTCATTCTAATCCACGCAGATTTTAGGAAGGCGATCTCTGTGCATAGAAACGTGTGTCCATGAGTTTTATGACCATAAATCCTACTTAAAAATGGTCTGTTTTCCTTTGAAATATAACCGCAAATAAAGTAATTATACCCGTTTTTAAAATTGATGTACATTACAGCAAAATATGTACTTTCCAGCATGTATAAAAAGATTAAACCAATAATCACGAGAATGCAGCCTATCCATTCCTTAAGAACTTGTGACATCACTGAGGCACGACGGGCCTATACGGCAGTTTGTGTAGCTTAAATCTTGCAAATTCGCATTGCGCATGTCCACAAAGAGAACACTTATGCGCCAATGCAGACTTGCGCAGTTCTTGGACCCGGACTCCTGATGTCTGGTGGGGTATAACGGGGGAGGGGAGGGTCATGCAAACACAGGCCAAGTGCAGTAAGGTAGAGTCCATGCAAGTGCAGAAACGCACATGTACGTCTGTTTGGGGGGGGCGCATCTTTTGTACCTGCTAGAGGACAGGTGCAGATACTCACTAATGACTGTCAGAGGCTGCGTTCTCATTAATATTGGTCCAGCGCACAATATGGCAGCTTCCATGTGCGTTACCTCTCCATAGCATTACAAGTATCTGTAGAAAATAACCCTACACCGCTGTATTGACTAATCGTATATCTGAGTATAGCCTTAAATTTGCTATTTTCATTATGACTTTCTCCTCGAAGCTCCCTCTATTCTTCCAGGCCATAGCTCCATCTGTTATCCTTTATGACCGTCCATTAACGCTCTCATTCATTATTGGGGATTTTTTCCTAATCTGATCTAACTGTGCCGTTTACTCACAAGACTCTGCCCTGGAGGACGCATAATAAAAATGAAACACTGACTTGCTCTGGTGGTGTTTGATCAATGTTGAGGGGGATTCGTATGTCTTTTAATGTTGAACAAATCTAAATTTCTATACTTCATGCATGGATTATTCAGTTAGCAGAAATACAAGTTATTCTTTTTTTCTCCTCCACAAGGGCAACAGAAAATTGTTTTTGCCAATGATTTAAAACCTTTTCAAGTACTTGTAGTGAATTGTGTATGTTGGAGGCCAGCCCACAGTCTTATTCAGCCTCAGAAGTTTTACAGCAGTCGTAACTCAGATTGGATCCTGTTGGGTCCTTGTTATCGTGTTTGTCTAAGGATGTTGAATAAGCCAGAATCCAAAACGCAGCATAAAAATAGGCATATTATGTCTTTCCCAAAGCCTGACATATATTCACTTTGTATTCATCCTATTCTGGCCATTACAGTCCGTTTATGGGTAATATTTTAAGATCCCTAACCGCAAATTATGTGGACAAACCCTTCTCCTGCCACCTGTCACAATGGCGGTGATCCGTTGTCTAGTATTAGATGTGGTAGGTGTAGAAGATCCTCCCCCATCACTGAAAGCTGTAACGCTGCAGTTGTGGAAGCAGCGAGCACCGCGTGTATGACCATATTATTCTGTGTCGGGGATATAGCACAGTGTTGATGAGGATGCTGGTCCTCACTGTCAGTGCTGATTCCTTAGGATGGTTCCAGATGTCTTCTCTACCACAACACAAGAGGGAAACCTAGACCAGCCTTCACAGAAACAGGAATATTTTAAAATGTCTGTAAATAGAATAGCAAGGCTTTAACACAGGCTTATTGTCCTTACAGTTGCTAAGTTCCTGACATGGATATAAAGCCAGCAATTTGGTGAACCTAGGGAGACCTTCATTTGAGCGTGAGGTGTCTCTAACGCCCACGGAGCCACTTCATGCCGTTGTTATGGCAGGAATCTCTACTCATTTTCTTTTACCGTGCACCCCATAGGGGTACTTGCCGGACTTCACAGTGACGTCCGTGTGCCACATCGCTGACCATTGAACGCCCCCCCCCCCCCCCCCCCCCCTTCTAATGTTGGAATCTCTTCAGGGTTCTAGGACCTGAGATTGAATGTTCAACAGGGTTTGTGGCAAATGAGTAATGACAATGTCAAAGTGACGTTCCTAAGTTGGGCGAGAAGTTCAACTGATGGAACGTTCTGTAATTGTGTGATTATACTGTGCAGACAGGGTATAGAAGTGTTTTAATATCTTGCCGCAGGTCTGAGGATCCGTGAAACCAAGGAGGTGTACGAAGGAGAGGTGACGGAGTTAACCCCTTGTGAGACAGAGAATCCAATGGGAGGCTATGGCAAGACCATTAGCCATGTTATTATAGGCCTGAAAACCGCCAAAGGAACCAAACAGCTAAAGGTGTTTTGTTTTTTTCATTATACAAATTTAAGAAATGGATTTTCTGTTACCAAGTGATGTATGGCTGTTCGAAACAGAACTATGTAACCCGGCTGTTAATCTAGGGGTCCTTGCCCTAGTACCTGTGGGTCACAATCCAAAATACTGTTCCTCATTGCAAAACTAGTTTTACCAATCGTTATTTAAATAAAATTATTAATTTTCTTAATGTTACTTTGGACAATTACCCAATATCCTTATCTGTAAATTTAGTAGCAATAAAACTGTCAACATCAAAATAAACCCAAATGGAAATAAATTCTTCAAAGCTGAACCCTGGCCCCAGGAATCCCTGTGTATATTTCTGTTTTTGTCTAACGTAAGTACATAAACCCTGCTCATTGTGCCTGGCAGGGCATGCTGGGAATTGTAGTTGCACTACCGTTGGCGAGCCATGTGTTGCCTACCTCTGCCGTAGACTAATAAAACCTAAGTGCCGGTCACAGGTATTGCGGACGGCTAACACTTGTCTTGTCTTTCAGCTGGATCCCAGCATCTATGAAAGTTTACAGAAGGAGCGGGTGGAGGTCGGTGATGTAATCTACATTGAGGCGAACAGCGGGGCAGTAAAGGTACATTGTATAACATGCTTGTATACAGTTTTTGGAAGTCTGTCTTATACTCTATAAATGTGCTCGCTCCTTATTGTAATGTCGCTCTGCTTCCTTTCCCTTCCAGTTAGATTCGTTTGCTGTGTGTGGTTTTTGTGGTCAGACTGTCCTGAATGGTTTTTTTTTTTTTTTTTGGGATTCAGGTGGGGAAGTACCTTCTTTTTCAGTGCTTTCAGCAAGGCTGTAATTTGTAAGCAGGTTCCCTTTGCCGGCTATCAGCAGCCTGTCAGTCAGGGATTTGGCAGCGACGCTCAGAACGCACCTGTTCCCTTCCATTAACCCAGATTCTCTCCTCACCAAACAGAGACAGGGCAGGTGTGACACCTACGCCACAGAGTTTGACCTTGAAGCTGAGGAGTACGTTCCGTTGCCAAAGGGAGATGTTCACAAGAAGAAAGAAGTGATTCAGGATGTCACGCTGCACGACCTGGATGTGGCCAATGCAAGGCCTCAGGTACGCACAGGGGAAAGCTGTGGTCATCCAAGCGGCTGTATTGCTAGGAAAAATATTTTGACTATTCAGGATGCACAGATAGACACCCAGAGCTTTAAATCATGTGATTTGAGACTCTCTTCAGTGGAATGTCGCAGGTGCAAAGTTTCATGGCTTTTGTATTTTTACATTTTACTGTTCCTGCATCACAATGTCTGATGTCCTCATGGAGCCCCAAGTTATTATTGAAAGGTTAACTTGCCCAAAAAAAAATTAATTGCTAATTTGCATATGTGCACTGCAGGCAAAGTATTGTTGCAGGTATTGGTATCACCAGTAGATGGCCCCTTAGAGCATGTAAACTGAACTTTACATTACTGAGCCCTGATCAGGGGTTAATATGGCAGTGTGTGAAATGATACAATCTGTATCTAACAATATTTCCACAAAGTAAGGGTAGACATCTTAGTGGTGTGGGGTGGTCACTTGTACGTAGTAGGGGCTGGTTATAAATAACCTTTCTCTTGGTGTGTAAAATGGTAATAATAGCCTTAATAGGATAACTATTGTTTGCAATGGTGGGTGCACTTGTGTTTGGTTTTTACTGCTAGCCTTGCACTATATTTAATTCTCACTCAATATAAATGCGCCTTTTTTTTATTAGTTGAGCAACATTCAGTAATTGAAGTGACGAGTCCTGCAGGTGCTGGCCTCCAGGTCTCCTCATCCTGCTTACTGCAAACTTTGTTGCCTATAGAGGCATTCTCCTGTATGATCTCATTTGAGCTTCCTCTACGTATAAGTCTCCATGAGCTGTAATGTCAGGGAGATTAATGTAACTACTGTACACAGACCTACAGTGATAGAGGTGCGAGGTCCTCGCTCACTAGACTTTCCAGACGTTTACAATCATCTTGTTTTTGCAGGGGGGCCAAGATATCCTCTCTATGATGGGTCAGTTGATGAAGCCAAAGAAAACTGAAATCACAGGTACTTGGAACAATTATTATTTCTTGACAGTGTTTCCTTATAAGTTTAAAAATGATGAAAGTATTTGGTTGTGAGCTCCACTGGGTCAGGGACTGATGTGAATCATTGAGCCATCTCTGTAAAAATAAATGTTCGTTGCCTCCTGGTGCTCATGTAACGTTCGCGTAGAGTTTCAGTGGTTTGAGATCTGTCTAAGATTTTAGTATAAATTATCTTGTCTTTATCCTAATCTCTTAGACAAGCTGAGAGCTGAAATCAACAAAGTGGTGAATAAATATATTGACCAGGGGATCGCAGAGCTGGTCCCTGGGGTGCTGTTCATTGATGAGGTCCATATGCTGGACATCGAATGTTTCACGTACCTCCACCGGGCCCTGGAGTCCTCCCTCGCCCCCATCGTCATCTTTGCTACCAATCGGGGCAATTGCGTCATCAGGTACTGAATGATTGTACTTGTTGCATATTAATGCAGATATATAAATTATAATAGTATCGTTTGCTTAATGAATATAATAAAATGATTGGTGTAAATTACTGTCATGTTTTAATGTAGCAGTTACCCTTGAAATAATATGCGAGCTGGAAATTCTGCGTTTTGGCTGCGTGCGCTCCAGAGAGCGCCAATTGCTCGTTGTCTTTAATATTGGTTAGATGACGTTTGTGTAATCTCCTCCATCGTTTTAGGGGCACAGAAGACGTAGTCTCCCCTCACGGGATACCCCTGGATCTCCTAGACAGAGTGATGATTATCCGTACCATGCTGTACACTCCACAGGAAATGAAACAGGTAAGACATTATATATAACTTCCTCCCCCGGCCAGCTGTCACTACCAACGCTGTGCTTGTAACCGCCATTCATCTTATACCACACAATAATAGAAATATATGAAGCTGGATCTAGAATAGGGTCATTCTAGGAATTTACAAACTTTGTTGAAGATGTTAAAATGAAGAGATTTCGCTCTTCAGTAGACTGTCGTTCTTCTTGTCCTGGCACATAATTCCCGTATCACCTCTTAGAGCCCTGCTGCTGATATTAAGCATGTATGATCATCTTCTAACAATACAATAGCATTGCAGTGTGAGTGTGGCCTAATTGGGGTTGTCCAGAGACCCAGAAAAGACTGAGACAAAAAATATAGCAGATGCAACTCCCTAAATGTGTTCCCACCCAGTTCAGAGAGCAGGGAACTGTTATGTCTTCTATAATTCCCAAATCTCGCTAGACACAGTTCAACAAGGACATTCTTCCAGGTTCGGGCGTCTTTAACATAGCAATGCTAGATTTAATTGCGGTGGTGTTGAATGCATAAACAGTTATAGGAGGGCTTATGCAGAATCTATAATCAAGAAAGAGCGTTCTTTGCCTGCTACAGTTACTGTGAGGAGCGCCGCTTGTAATGAGGGCGGGGCATGGACTACATGGGGAAAGGGGGGAGTCATATCCTATTAAATCCCACTTGTGTAATATCTTGCCATGTGGGGACATGTTAAGTCAGAGCTCCCAAATGTAATAGATCCCATTCCTGTGGACATAATTATATTGTGTACTCTTGTTTTTTTTTTTTTATTTCCAACCTATTTAAACTGACCTGAAGCACAATAATACGTTGCTGTGTGTAAGTGTTCAGATACTTTATTTAGATATCTCTAAATTAGAAATCTACATTGGTGCTTCAGCGATATGGTTAAAGAAGTCATATCCCGTGTAAGAAATGCTATAGATGAATAAGGAGGCGTCGTATCTATCTCTTTCTCCCATGGCTGTCTAAAGTTCCAGCAGCGCTCACACTGTCTACTTGTTGTGCATTTCCAGTATTAATTTAAGCAGGCGCCTCCCGGTATCTTGTTTACCGAGCTGCCAAAGTGAAAAATACCTGTATTATATGAGACCTGCTATCTCAGCAGTACAACACACAACACCATTATCCCGGCTGTCCCTTATCACTCAGCGCTGCGGCTCCCAGGCTGGTGGTGGCGGCTCGGTGCCTCTAACCTCACCGTCTCTGAAAGGCCGCAAGCCCCTGCAAGTTACTAAAATGTCTAATGTAACAAGTGTTAGTTTAGTTCCATCAACAAGGTTATGTGAGCTTTTATTTGTGGGCCTAGCACTAAATCAATTCAATTGTGACCTATGTGTGGTAGCACAGTGGTCAGCATTGCTGCCTTGTGGTCTTTGATTCCAACCCAGGGTGCTGTCTGCATGGAATTTTTATGTTACCTCTGTCTCCAGATGAGTTTTATATCCAGCTGCTCTAACTTTTCGTCAGTCCAACAAGATTAATTGGCTTACATACTAATTTGGTGTGTGTTCCTTTGGTAAATTGATTGTACAGGACTGCGTAATATGTGTGTGCTATATGAATAAAATTCACTGGGAACGAATGACCCAACTGAGGCACTGAGCACAATGCCTCATGCCTCAGGGGTGCTGCTTTACAAATGATTAATAATGTCACTGGTACTTGGTGAGTTGGGCAACTGCGTTCTACTGCACGTGCAGTTGGTTCAGCCCAAAAAGTGGCTGACTGGGACACCAAGGCACTAAATAATCCAATGTCTTCTATTCTGTTCCTTTCTGAGGGCTCGTATTGAAAAACAGTGCTAGCTAAATGGGGACAAACTTTGTATTGTCATGTGAATCCAATCGCTAAATGAGTACCCATAGAACTTCATTGTCATTGTAAACTGCGTTTAACTCTCGTAAACACTGCAACAGATTTTGAAATTGACACAGTATAAAAAGTAGACTGTGTGTGTGTGTGTGTGTGTGTGTGTGTGTGTGTGTATATACAGATCCATTCAGCTGATAGGACACAAATTTTTATTTTTTTTATCCAATTTTATTTATTATGCTTGTTACGTGATTTAAATTGCCACCTGTGTACAAAGCCTTGGACAGTAGGGGGAAGTGGATGCTATTTGCTTAATCTCAAGTAGGAACCTCACTCCATTTATCAGGCTTTACTCATGTGACCCCATTGTTTAGTGTACAGCGCTTTGGCTACCGTTGGTGCCATATAAATGAATAGCAGTAGATGTTGTAAAACAAGTGATTAACGCATCCACTGAATAAATTGGGCTTCTCATTTTGGTCACTTGTTTGTTGATGCAGATTATAAAGATCCGAGCGCAGACAGAGGGAATTACCATTAGCGAGGAAGCTTTAAATCACTTGGGAGACATCGGCACCAAGACTACGCTGAGGTAAGTGATGTGACAGCCCCGCCGGTCATTCTTTTCATCCCAAAGAGGAGACTAAGAGACCGAGCATCTGAGAAACGTCTAACCTGCAGCTCACCGCTCAGGTAGACAGATGTCAACTGTCGGGTATCGCAGCAGCTCAGGTGCATTATCCTGCACAGCTGAAGATATTCGGGCCACAGAGTGATCCTTATCCTTCCAGAAAGGACCAGCAACATCTTGGCTCTTGTTCAAACGTTTTTATTCTCACCCTCGCCAAACTTTATCCTAAAACGTTTCCTCCCACCCGGTTCCCTTTACTTGTCCGCTTTACTTTTAATCGCTATGGATTAATGTCAGTTTGCAGTAAATAAGTTTTACAGTCCCAAAAAATAAACTGCATGTGAGTTACTGATCAGGTCCCTCTAACTTTCTTCCTCCATCCTGCCAGATACTCTGTACAGCTCCTGACCCCGGCTAACCTCCTCGCCAAAATCAACGGCAAAGACAGCATCGAAAAAGAGCATGTGGAAGAAATCAACGAGCTCTTCTACGACGCCAAATCCTCCGCCAAAATCCTGGCCGAACAACCGGCGAAATATATGAAATGAAGACCCCAGAGGAAATGTTACAGATCGTACCACGGACTTTGATTTATTTGTTCATCTCGGACAGCTGAAGAGTGTCGAAGATCGACCTGTCATGACATGAATACCTAATCCATCAAGAGAGCGGCAGAGTCCCTATTTTTTGATCTGGGTTGAAAAAGTGAACTGCTTACAAAATATTTAAATTGCTGGTTTTTTTGTTTTTGTTTTTTTGCTGCCGAAAATGTTTTTTTTACTGAAACATAAATTAAAAGAAATATGTAATTTATTTGTCTTATGTTTAGAATCTCACACCCCCTATTTTATGTTAATAAGCTACGATTATCAGACTGCGTTATATAGGGTCAGCTACAGCAATGATTAAAAGGTAAATGGTCACACGGATATATTTGGCACTGGGCCTTTTAAAACCTACAAAGTAGCTTGTCCTGGGAATGTGAATAAAACGGATGAGGGGTTGCCAGGGACTGATGCTTCGACGTGTTTGTTATTCTCCTGAACCTGCGCAATTATCAAATCCATCTCCCCCAGTTGAAGTTTTTACAACCAAATGGCCCAGACGGGTAAGAAGCTTCCCGATTCATTATGTGCAGGAAGCAAGGCCCTGCCGGGAAGGGGCATATTACTTACATCTTATCAGTCTGACACCTAATCTAGCAACAATTACAACAGACACATATATCCTGAAATTTCAATTTCAGGGAAGCAAAGAAAATGTAATGTTCAGATGGTGGCGGAGAAAGGGGGGGGGGGGGGGTCTGTGAATTTTGCATATGGTAAATGAGACTGCAAACCTGCGGAGGACACGGCAGAAACAAATAGTGTGACGTGCGTCTCGTTTTACTGTCTGACCAGTGTAATCGTCTCTTCTGTGGCTGCAAATGGGTTAATAGGCAACTATCCATGTTCTCTCCAGGCCTGTGTGGACAGCAGGAATGATATATTAGATCATTTACCTATCTCATATTTTCTTCCCATTACTGGTATTTACTATGTCTCACTTCTCTTTGATCAGAGTATTTTGCATACTTTATTTTAAAGGGTTATAATCATTGTAGCCTTAGCATATATAGAGTGCAGGCTGGATCTTTGGGCTATATAGCTCTCTACAAGTAAGGTTATCATAGAGACTCCATTAATGCAGACTGCAACAGGCGCACTAATGACCCTAAGCTAATGACTAGAAGGATTCCACTATCTTGAAGGTAAACGTGAAGAGTTGATGCATCTGAAACAGAACAGTCTGCCTGTCTGGTGTATCCTGAGCTTAGGGAGTACAGAGGATTAGATTTATAACCTTGTTCTTTTACTTACTGTTCATGTGACCTGGAAATAAGAAACGTGAAGATCCCAATCGTGGTTTTATGCAGAACATGAGGAAATAAGCTTAGAATAATGCTGCTGTTCAAGACCATCCCATCGCTTTCTAAATACTGTTAACTATACTGAGCGTTCTAAATGGTCAGTAATTCTGCTCGTCATATGCACTAGTTTCTCGTGCTGAATGCAATCACATGTTTTTCTCCTGCAAAGGAAAACTAAATGTTGTCCTAAACCTATTTGGATTGTCTGTATTGAAGTGAGTGGAATAATCCATAGGGAATGGAGAGGTTGCGGAGACTATATGGCTCCTTATACTTATTCTGCCTGTTCACCTCAACACAGACACAAGAAATAAACTGCTGTATAATATGCACAAATGTATTGTGCAGTTATGGTGTATTGTTTTCTAATAACGAACTGGCTTGGTCAAGTCAGACTTGTGTGAAGAGGTATAAAGCAATAAGACACATTATTCAATATGAATTGTAACCTACCCTGCAGCAGCCCAGATTAGATCTGTTTAAAAGTCGCAAGTCACCTCTCTGCCTCAACGCACAACTTTTTCCCTGCCCCTTCGGAGTATGAGCAAGTTGTATTGTCAACCGTTCCCCCTCCTCACATCATGTCACTGCCCCTCACTAACACATTACTCATCTGATATAAGTAACCTACCAGTATGTTTTTGGAGTGTGGGAGGAAACCTACGCAAACGGGGAGAACATACAAACTCCACACAGATAAGGCCATGGTTGGGAATTGAACTCATGACCCCAGATCTGTGAGGCAGAAGTGCTAACCACACTGCCCCTGTCTTAGGCAGCCCTGTCCTCACTAACATCACCTATCTCCTGATATACTCTGTGCTGCTGGAGACCCTACTCCTTCCACTATATAACTGTCTGGTTTCCTGCTGCCTCCATCCCCCTCCTCATATAGTTTCCCTGCAGGTCACATTCAGCCCTGTCCTCACTAACACGTCACTCATCTGATAAACTGTGCTGCTGGGGTACCCTGCTCCTTCCACTATATAACTCAGTGTCTCAGGAGCTCTGACTATTCAAATGCATGCTTTAAAAAAAAAAAAAATTACAGATTTCCCCTATATTACTTGTGTGAAAACTTTTGCAGGTTTTGTTTACTTTCATACCTGAAAGGATAATACTTCTCAAAATTAGAGAATGACAGAAGCTTTCCTACCTGCATTCTGATCCAGTGGGTCATATGTCCAAGCAGGAGATCTATTCTGTTTTGGGTGGACTTCTCCCAACTTGCTGTGGTTGTGAAGTCATGTCTTTTGAAGTCATGGGGGGCGAGGTCTTGATTCATTTGTATTATGGTCAGGTCATGTTGGGGGATGTAGTGCCCTGTGTCTCTATACAGTGTAATAAATTTGTATGATCTCCAGTGGTCTTGTTTTGTAACGAGTTATATGGAGCATGGTCTTAAACTGTAGCTTGGAACCCAAAAAATGAGTTCACATGTAATTTTTAGTTGGATACCTATGATTGGTATTACCATACATTGGTCATGTATTCTCTGTCTTTATAGAATGTTATGATCATGTCCAGTGGTCATGTGACTTCATAGCCTTACATCTAGAGCTGATGGCATAAACCAGATTGAGACAAAATAATTGGGTTTGTATTGAATTTCAGGTGAATGCTTGGGGTACTCCTCTAACAAACCTGTTCTAAACTACAGATTCATTACTAATCATTTGATTTTATGTATGTGGAACATTGTGGGGCTCATTTTAGAGTTGGACATACACCAATTTTTTTATTTAACATAAGATACTCATTCCTGCACTGCACATGCACACACAAAATATGTTCACATGTCTGTATCTAGATCTTTTGCCTATTGTGGCCGAGCGTCATCCTCACCCTGGAGAAGTGGAACAGGGGCGAGCAAGACTTAGCCCAGTACACTAAGGGCACGGTCCCGTCATTGCGACATAATTAGGTGACGCATTTGCAGATGAGGAGGCGAATCTCTCTCATATACTGGTGCAATGATGAGGACAGCTATTCATAGCACAATGTAGACATTTCTGATTGGCTGATTGCATATTAAGGGGCACATTTATCATTAATCGGCAAAAGTGAGAAATAGTTATCCTTTTGATAAGGATTGAACTATTTCTCAAATTTATTAAAAAGGGATCACAGAAACAGCAGTTCCGAAAAACTGCTGTTTCTGTGATAGAAAAAAATCACACTTACCCCCCTCTTCGGATGCGCTGTCTCGGGATCTCCTCTTCGTTCCTCTTCTTCCTTCAATTGCGCATGTGCACTGCACATGCGCACAAAGTCCCCACTCTGTCTCTGCAACTATCGTTGCAGAGAGAGCGCGCTGAGTGACAGGGAGGGATCATGTGATCCCTCCACACATGTGCTGTCCAGCTCTGCTCTTCGGAGCAGAACTGACAGCAGTGGATTTCTTCAATTCTGATAATAAGCTGGCGTACATTATCAAGACAAGTTCCCGAAAAAAAATAAATTTCGGGACTTGTTAGATTGCGGCCAGAGCAGTCACCATTCTGTTGAATGGTGACTGCTCGCAAAAACGATCAGGAGTGCAAAGCAGCAGATATCCATGATATCTGCTGCGATGCACCTTTAATAAATTTGCGGAGGGCACATCGGGACTTTAATTCCACGGTAAGTGCACAATAGTGCACTACCGTGATTTGTTAAATATGCCCCTAAGCCCTTTAGATGAGGGTACTTAAATCATTAGCATTGCAGTCGTCTATTCGCTTTATTGACATTTCCATTTCACTACTGCATGAAGGAAGAGTTCCATTTAATTTGTTAAAGGTCTTAAACAGCAGATGTGGAGAAGTTTGTATTTAATGACATTATATATGGAAAATGCGACATTTGCATGTATTAATAACCGTCAAGACACTACTGGAATATAGAACACTTCATTACACTGCACAAATAGAGTAATGCGACTTTAGCATTTACTACTGACATATCCAAGCCCATCACAATCCTATAGTGGTGTGTAAGTAAACACAAGTACTACTGTTTGTGAGCTGGATCCATTGTGTGTATGGATCAACATAAAAAAATTACTCTCATCTCTGATCTTTCTGTTTAAACCATAACTCTGGCGTGGAACCCAGTGTCTTACTGATTTAATATTTCAAAATTAAAATTTCAAGCAGACCCCAAATAGCAAATCTTTAAACGATTGTTTATTTGCTTCCTATTTAGATCTATACGTAGAGATCGAACCACAGTGTTGGCCATAAAGCCTCCAACGTCTCCCTCCCAGTCACCTTCCCGATACCTTCTCCTGCGTACAGGTTTCTCCGCGCTCTCTGTGGATGGCCGCCTGAGCATTTTAAGAACTAACACATAAACAGAAGTATAATAAAGAGCCTTTCGGGAGCCGTCACCCTGCGCCAGCGTTGGGGGTGCCGCGGTATTGATGGTGCTGTCACTTGGCCGGCTTCAACTTTTTGATTAATGTTCTTCAAAAACTTTTCCCCAGCTCCGGTTCCCATCGGCCTCCTTATTACCTATGTATCTTTCCATCGCAGTAAGGGAGGGGGGGAGAAGAGAGAGAGGGAAAGGTTTATGAGAAGAAGGCGGGTGATTGTGTGTGTGTATTGCTTTCTTTTCTGGTTGACAGTCCTGGATTATGAAAGGCAATAACTACAGGTGATAGAGATTGCTTTAGTATAAACACTTTTTATTTTATTTTTATTATTTTTTTTTTATTGTCCTTTAACATATTGGTTGCCAGCATCCTGCAGGGCCTTGGAATAACTATTCCGGGCCTAGTGGCCTCGCCGCTCCTCTTCTCATGCTGTTGCTTAGCCCTCCATCCCCGAGAGGGTTAATCATATCTGCCTTGAGCTGAACTTGAAGCCCTGAGTGGGTACAATTTCTCACGGCTAGACAGCACGATTAATTCCTGTTGCCCTCCGCGGGTCCTGCTGGAGCACAACACGTCCAGCTGGTCCACGGCTGATAAGATGTACCTTTTGATTCACTCCCTCTTTGATTGGTCTTACTGTCACCCACAATAGCTCTCTCCGTTTGGGACCTCTCTGCCTGACTGACTGATCTATCTATCTGAAGCCTTCTGTTCTCCATTACCAACCTCCAACCTCCCCCTCCCTTCTCTCCATCCCCTTCCTTCTCCCCTCGTCTGCTGGTCTTTGCCATTTCCCCGTCCGCCACCTCACTTTCCCAGGCGCACCTTGTCCGTATAAAAATTGACTCTCTCCTCAGCATCCCTCGTCCATCCGAGACTCCCCCCCTCCCCGTACTCCCCTCGGCACCGCATCTAATAGAAATCCACTGAAGACTAGTCTGTAATAAAATACATCTGCCAGCTCTTCTCTCTGGCAGATAAAGGGCTGTCAGTGTTACTTTGCAATCCTTGGGCAGTTTGATTAATGGTGAAAAGCTAAAGCAAGATCGACTACTGTTTTTTTTTTTTTTCGTAACAAGGGCTGTCAGCGTGGCTACACAACAATACCGCATGAGGGAAAGGTTGGTGGGGGGGGGGGGGGGGTCTCGCTGAGCACCCGAATCATATTAGCCTCATGACTAAATATAAATGACTCCAGGGCTATCAAGCCCCCTGTCAGAGGTGCTGGAGGGTGCGGGGAGAGAGAAAGGCGAGAGGAGCTGGCACATTGTAATAACTAAATGCAAATAATAAATCATTGTTGAAGAGACAAGGCTGATAATATTTTTTTTTTTGTCGCGCTGGTCTCCTGCCACGCTTCTTGGAGAAGGGTGCATGGTTTTGGGGAGGGTAGGGGGGGGGAGATGGTAAGAAATGCAGTTGGAGCAAGTTATTAATCTGTCAGTCACCTCCTCTAGTTTTGTCTCTTCCTCATAACACCCCCTCCCCAGGAGACTCATTCATAGTCGCAGCATTTACAGCGTTGGTAGTCGCAGTGTATCCTGACTTCATGCTTGTATTAGTATATTGTCATTATTGGTTCTTACATCACAGTGTGGTGATACGCACCTGGGATAACATACTATCTAGTGTTCGTTATATGGTTATTAGTAGTTACCAAGAACTCATATATAGAGCCCATATGTAAATTACAAGACTGCAGGAATTGTTTTTACTTATTGAGGGTACGTTGACAGGACTTTAAATATCCATATTAATAGTAAGGGATAGTTTATTGCCTATAATATACTTGTGAGTATGAATATAAGATATATTGATGGTGTAAGATATGCACTTTCATATGGCGTACCACAAATGTGTACATCCTTCTATAGTCTTTTAGCGCCTTGTGTCTCCTTAAGCAGTGTCGGACTGGGGCATGAAGGGCCCACCGGGGGATTGCAACGCTAGGGGCCCCGCCAGAGGGGGTGTGGCCAGCCATCGTAGAGGCGAGACTAGACGCTAGAGGGGGAGTGGGCAGCCCACAAAGTACAGCTAGCATCATAGTGTAGTATATAAAGAATGCAGTGTGTGTATAAAGAGTACACAGTCTGACCTGCCCCTTAGATTAGGCAGAACAGTCACCATAAATCGGGATTGTCCCACTAGACCAGGCTTGGCTAACCTGTGGCACTCCAGGTGTTGTGAAACTACAAGCCCCAGCATGCTTTGCCAATATATAGCAAATTATTGCTGGAAGGGTGTGCTGAGACTTGTAGTTTCACAACACCTGGAGTGCCACAGGTTAGCTAAGCCTGCACTAGACTCAGAATATTTGACAGACTGTCCTACCTGTTGTCACTTTTACCACCTGTACCTGCAGGTTTCTTTAGTTGCGGCTTGTCTGGATCCTGGAATGTTGAAGGCCCTATTTGGGAAAAAATAATGAGTACATTTACAAGATTCCAACCAGCCCTGTCATTAAATCAATAGGACCAACAATTAATACATAGGCCTTCCTCCAGCCCTAACATGCTCCAGCCCCTTCATGCCTAGCCCTTCACTCTGCCATCATGCTCCCCCTTCACTCTGCCTTCATGTCCCCCTTCACTCTGCCTTCATGCTCCCCCTTCACTCTGCATTCATGTCCCCCTTCACTCTGCCTTCATGCTCCCCCTTCATGCTCCCCCTTCACTCTGCCTTCATGTCCCCCTTCACTCTGCCTTCATGCTCCCCCTTCACTCTGCCTTCATGTCCCCCTTCACTCTGCCTTCATGTCCCCCTTCACTCTGCCTTCATGCTCCCCCTTCACTCTGCCTTCATGTCCCCCTTCACTCTGCCTTCATGTCCCCCTTCACTCTGCCATCATGCCCTCCTTCACTCTGCCATCATGCCCCCCTTCACTCTGCCATCATGCCCCCCTTCACTCTGCCTTCATGTCCCCCTTCACTCTGCCTTCATGCTCCCCCTTCATGCTCCCCCTTCACTCTGCCATCATGTCCCCTTTCACTCTGCCTTCATGTCCCCCTTCACTCTGCCATCATGTCCCCCTTTACTCTGCCATCATGTCCCCCTTCTTTCTTCCATTCCCTCACTTACCTTTTCTATCTGCTACTTTCTTCTCTTCTGTCTTCTGTCTGCCGTGCTCCTCACGCGAGTTTTTTTTCCTTCCCTTCAGTTACTTGCTCCCCCCACCAACAAAGAGGGGAGCAAGCAGGGTCGGGGCCTACCGGTGGATAGACCGGTCCCCCGGCGGGCCAGTCCGACCCTGTCCTTAAGCCTTGAGAGATGAAAGGGGGGATTGGGGGGTAAGGTATAGACAAGCGTATGTCAATGCGACTAGATGTGGACATATACTCGGATACGCCTATCAGTAGACGTATGTCTTAAGTATAAACGATGATGATGACGATCTGATTGGCTGATGGCATATTGACGCTTCCCGCTGATGGCATTTAATTCATTATATGAAGTTGCGGCCCTCGACTCGAATGACCTAATTGACATTTCTATTTGTGTGTGTGTGTGTGTGTGTGTGTGTGTGTGTGTATATTAGGGAGTTTAGATTGTAAGCTCCAATGGGGCAGGGACTGATGTGAATGAGTTCTCTGTACAGCGCTGTGGAATCAGTGGCGCTATATAAATAAATGGTGATGATGATGACATCTATGGTTATAGCCCAGCAAAGTTCTTTTCCCCTCAATGCCTCAGGTTTTCTTCAATGCCAGCGCAACAAAGCTGAGGTTACCCTTGGTGAGGGGTTTCACAAACTTCTCCACCCTCCCAACACCAGAAATAAAAGTAGGAAAGGTGACATCGCTATTAATTACGATCCATCGTTATCTCCCCATAACCGGGCCACGTGGTGTGTCTCATATTCAGCATTTCCCCATTAATGTCATGGGGAACATTTATGGAAATAGTAATGTTAAATAGCAATTAGAATCTGATATCTGTGTGCAGCTCTACCACTAATATAAATGTTCCTTAGGCTGGGTACACACTACAGGGTGTTCAGACGATTATCGGGCCAATCACACGATAAATGACCGTTCGACCCTATATAGTATATAGTGTGTACGCTCCAACGATGAACGTTTATCGTTCCAAAGCTCATCGTATTGTTTCATTTGATTTATATATTAAACTAAAAATCTCACTCAATGTCCTTCCATCCCTTCAGTGTGTATGCACTCAGGGACGGCAGTGTCCATAGATCTCTAGTCACCATCTTTTCAGCCGATGGTTATGACAGATGAAGAGCACAGATCTGACGGTAAATCTTGTAAACCGTGTATAGTGTGTACACAGGAATCGTCGTGCTGATCGGGACATTTTTATGGGGTTGTCAATCGTTGGAAAAGTCATTAACTATATCACATCGGGAGAAATATTTCTTCCGACAACTAGAAGGTTTTTCGTTTTAGTTAATTGTTTTATTTGAAAGTCAGCAGTGTGACCATTTATCTATCGGAATTTTAATTAAAAATTTTTTTTTTTTTTTTTTTACAATTTACATTTTGGGTTGAATCACTGTTCATGAAATGTAACTCATGCCTTAGGAATGAATTGACTGAATTAGAGTTGTGCGAGTTTTGCAGCAAAAAATCAGCAATATAAAGTTCTTATTCCTTTCTTGTATTACCGTAGGCGAACTAGGAAAAGGGGGAGTGGGTGGGGCTTGATGCAATATGTGTCATCATGTGTGTGTGCAACTGCATCAAGCCCCACCCACTTTGTTATACTGTGACACTCAATATTTACTGATGAGGGTGGAGCTTAATGATACAATTCACATCATGTCCTTGCCCACCTTGTAGCAGGTAATCGTTCTCTGGGAGAATTACCAATAATTGGAGTCTCCTGGACATTCTGTTCGAACAGGCAGCAATGGTTTATAAGTACATTGTTTTGTTCTGTTCAAACCATTTATCTGGAATTAGTGAACCAGAATTAATATTACTACTCATTTTTTTGCCCACTGGATAGTGGCTAACCCACCTGTTGATTACATAATTAATCTGCGAAGTTGCATAAGTATCAGTGTTTTGTATTTATTCATTGTGCAACATTGTACAGTCATTGTTAACTGTTCCCGCACCCTCTTCCAAATATCCTTTGGTTTGTTCTATCAATAATAATACTAAAACATGCTGAAATATAAAAAAAGTATGTGGCAGAAACAACGGATCCAAAATATGGCTTATAAGAGAGTTAATTTTTCAAAATGATAATCAATTAAACGGAAAGTGATTTAGGTGCTGTACAGGTACTTTGAGCAGCCATAAAAGAAATCTATCTAACCTTGATGGTTGAGATAAATGAGGCAGAATAGCGCAAGCTGACTTATGCATTGTTGATGGTAAAAGATTTAAGAGCAAGCCCGCTCTTTCATTAGCAGCAGCACCTGCATATCAGAATATTATAATGTAGTATCCTCGTGTAGTGTTCCTGTTGACACAAACATGAGCAGTACCAACAACAGCAGCATTCGGTTAAAAAGCAAGAAATGCATTTACGGTTGTCTCCAGTATAGACAAAGCAAATGTCAATCATGGCAAAAAAGTTGATGTATGATTACCCAGTTTTGAAGATAACGTAATGTTATGATGTTAATGGGAATACAAAGAAAGAAGGAGCAGATAAAGTTTACATACATATGGATAGAAATAAAAATACAGATGTTGAAAGTAAGAGTGATGATGATAGTGGATCAGTTAGTTTGCAATTCCCCCCCCCCCCCCAGTCGTTATCCCCAAGGCTCACATGCTGCCCCATTCTCCCAGCATACAATGCTTCTGCAATCTCTCCCATCAAATACAGTGCTGCATAGTGTGATGGTGATAATATTATTGTTGTTCCCTGCCCCATAGCTCTGAGACTTAGCAGATGAGGCTTTTGATAATCTCAGAGTCATGCTGCATCCACTCGGGTAGGGGATTGAAGAACACCCATGTGAAGGACATGGTTTTCTAGACTTGGACTTGAGAACTACACTGATCTGTCCGTTCTGAGGAGCCAACAATGGGGAACTGGCGCTTCATTCACCTCTAGAACGCTAGAGTGCTAGGATCAACGGGAGTGGAGTGAACATGGCTCCATCACCAACTGATGTGTCGCTAGATATTGAAGCAACACCCATGGTGACGGCCTGATACCTGAGATACACAGCCTCCTGTTCTAGAGAGGACTTCAGTTCCACGCCCACACTCTGGGCCTGAGTCATTAAGGAGAGCAAGGCAAAAAAGGAGTAAATTTGATCCTGGATCAACCATGTTACAATGCAAGGGGTGCAAATTAGTTTATTATTTTACACGTTAGGAAAATACTGGCTGCTTTTTCAAGTAGTACACAAATACTTGGTAGCTTTATTTTTACACTGAAATTTAAAGTTGACCTAGGACATGCCCTACCCCAACTAAAAATCTGTCCCCACATTTTAAATTTACCTCCCCCTCCTCCAATGCAACATGGTTTTGCCCAGGTGCAAAGTTACTCCTTTACTTTTTTGCTTTGCTCTCCTTAATGAATCAGGCCCCCTGTCTCAACAACAGGGAATTAGATGACAAATGATCTGATTGCATTAGGGACATTTGACATTAGTACAGTAGATTCTCCTATCAGGCTAAAAATTTGCTTTGTCATTACCTTCATCCTGCAGCGCAGTTTCCTGATGCAGCAAATACTGTGAGAGGCGAAGACAACCCGGAGGTTGCAATGCCACTCCAACCGAAACTACTGGTGGGACTGCCGCAGTTTTTATCTATATACGTCTGCCACCAGAAAATATTATTTTTGGGTATACTCAGATATCCAGTCAGCAAATTACCTACATTGGACAAACTGGAAATGCATAGGCAAACCAAGAAGGGGGGGGTTCCTAGTGTCTGGAAACCCCCCCTCCAAGCCTGGGGCACTGTATAATTGAGGTGACTGGACCCTATCCTGGCTTCACACTGCTCTGTTTGAAAAGGGAGAGCTGCGTGCACCTAACAGTACTGCACGCAGCATTGCCCATGTATATTATGGGGATAGGAAGAGTTGAAGAGCAGCCAAGCACTGTCTAAAATTATAGCCACGCCCCCATACATGATTGTCACGCCCAATGGCGGCATGGTGTGGAAACCCCCCTCTACAAATCCTGCGTTTGCCCCTGAAACGGATCATCTTATTTGGCGCTAGGAATGAAAGGACGGGGCCGCGTGCGACCAACTTTAAGCAGAAGAGTAACAGCAAAGAAGATCCACACAAACAATCAAGGCAGATTTCAAAGTAAAAAAAAACTAGAACATGGGTAGAAACGTTGCAATGTATTTACAATATGTAGAATTGTCTAGCAGAAGTCAATTCACACTTATTGCAAAAAAAAATATTGAAGCAAATGGGTTGCAATGAAGACATGACTTCAGTATAAGTTGTCGTTGTACACTTTATCTTGATACACCTGTGTCTCACATGCTGGCGGATTTTGAGGGAATGTGAAATACTTGTCTTCTGTGACCTCCATTCATCACCTGTAGGTTGTCCATGTTGTCCAGCATAAGAACCTTTTACTGGCCGATAGCACTAAAGATGATTTAGGAGAGCAGAAGAGGAGGGAGGCTGTCACAGCCCGCGTATTAATACCAAGCCGTAAATATATTCTGTAATAGAAAACTTCAACACAAACTGTGGAGGTCACGGCTAGCCGGAGAGGCTGATACTGTATATCAGTATATATTCTTTATGGGAAATCTCAGTTCAGCACTGACTGCCCTTGTACCAACAAGCTGTAATGGATTGGTTGAAACCATAAAGAAGTAATGTCACTGTCTTTATAGGGGGGAAAGGGGGGGGGGGGGGTGAAGCATGATTTTCAGACCTTGAGAAAAGCAACTTGTTGTCCTTCGTTTGTTTGCGCGAGCTTAAAGCTGTACTACCTGTGACAATGTTGAACTAACTTGCCCACTCCCGCTAGTAGGGCCGTATTTAGGCTGAGGCTGCAGGGACAGTGCCCTGGGGCCACTGGCCTAACGGTGGCTCAGTGGTTAGCACTTCTGCCTCACAGCGATAGGGTCATGAGTTCAATTCCCGACCATGGCCTTATCTGTGTGGAGTTTGTATGTTCTCCCCGTGTTTGCGTGGGTTCCCTTCGGGTGCTCCGGTTTCCTCCCACACTCCAAAAACATACTGGTAGGTTAATTGGCTGCTATCAAAAATTTACCCTAGTCTCTCTGTCTGTCTGTGTGTGTGTGTGTGTGTCTGTGTGTGTGTGTTAGGGAATTTAGACTGTAAGCTCCAATGGGGGCAGGGACTGATGTGAATGCGTTCTCTGTACAGCGCTGCGGAATGAGTGGCGCTATATAAATAAGCGGTGATGATGCCAATAGGAAGCACTTTAAAATCCTCACACATTTCATGCAAGTAGGGGAATTGGACTACATGTGTTATTTGTGTTGGAAAGCGATCGATTTTGCTAATTTTTAAGAATTTAGCAACTGCCGCCATTTCCTGGGGTTGGTTACTCCTGTTTTCACGGGATTGGCTCAGTGAGTGTGGATATTAGTTACAAATGTATTGTTATGCCTCTATTTTGAACGTATCCAGTTCTCGTCTCGACAATACACTTTAGTGGAAACTTTACGCGTCTTTCCTATTGTTGTTATATATTTAAGTGTGCGCTAAAAATTGTGATTGGTCGATATATATATATATATATATATATATATATATACTCTTTCAGTTCATTCATTCCTCCGACACTCCAAAAACATACTAGTAGGTTAATTGGCTGTATATATATATGTGGTCTGTATTACTATAGGCTGTCAGTTCATGTCTTGGTCATGTATATAATGCAATTAAATACATAGTTGCTGACTACAGTCATGGAGCCAGTAATGTTCTCTTACTGTATTCTATGTTGGATTCTGCTTTTCCTATTTCTTTATCAGTATCCTGATGTAATAGTTCCCTCTAGTGTTCAAAAGATAACATTACACACTGTTAAAGACTATTTAACATGGCCTCAATCACTTCATCATCATCATCATCATCATTTATTTATATAGCGCCACTAATTCCGCAGCGCTGTACAGAGAACTCATTCACATCAGTCCCTGCCCCATTGGAGCTTACAGTCTAAATTCCCTACTATAGACACACAATCACACAGACAAACCGAGAGGGAGACAGACAGACAAAGAGGGAGAGCCTAGGGTCAATTTTTGATTGCAGCCAATTAACGTACCAGTATGTTTTTGGAGTACTTCCAATCATTTTTGCAGTATAGTTTTGATTGTATAAAGGGCTTAATGTGGTTTAGGCAAAGACAAATTAAGTGGTATATATCCCTTAGAGGGGAAAAATCAGGAAGGTGACACAAGCTGATGTTAACTGTTTTCATATGGGCAAATTCATTATATTCCACCCCAAATCTTCAACACCAATATTTATTTTGAAATGATCTTAAACTCCTGATGAACCCAAATTAAGGAAAGGTTAAAATAGTTGACTGTTTTATCGAATTTGGATGCTTCTGTGGCCTGAACGTATGCATGAAAGAGCCCATGGACTTGTAGATTTTCAGTCTGACGCTTCTCAAGATATTTCCAGCTATATAACATTAGCAGATGCACCAGACGTACACCAGGGGGTAAATTTATCAAACTGCGGGTTTGGAAAAGTGGAGATGTTGCCTGTAGCAACCAATCAGATTCTAGTTGTCATTTTGTAGAATGCATCAAATAAATGATAACTAGAATCTGATTGGTTGCTATAGGCACCCCCATATAGAACCTCAGCCACACTCCCATATGGAGCCCCGGCCAACTGACATTGAGGAGAAGCCACTGGCAGAGCGACGCTGGGCTATGATGTCACTGTCCAGCGCCATTCTCCCAGACGGAAGCGGGAGATGTCGCCCCCTCACATTGAATCTATGTAATAATTTACATTTTTGCCTTCATAACCTATATGTTATTATTACGCTGACTGTGAGCACCAATGAACAGTCTGTTCAGTTGACCAGGTCACATATTGTGACCACATTGTACAAACTACCACAAATCTCAGTTTTAGCATAAATAATAACCTTTTCACTTCCTGAGGCCGGTGCCCTGTTTACACCTCAGGAGGTTACAGAATATTTTGCATTTTCTCTTATCCCTTATTCAACCCAAAATATATCCCATATTATATTATAACGTGTACAGGGATACCAAATATGTGTGCATTATTGGAGGTTTGGTCTATATTGGTCTACCTATATGTTTTCTATGTGTGTCTGGCTATTGTTATTCATTTATTCTATTGTTAACACTTTTTGTTTACGTGGTAAAGAACATATTAACATGCAATACAATGTGTAAACACTAGGGGAGCTGTGCTGGAGCTGATCTGTGGCTGGAGGCCATAATGACGCTCTATCTCTACCAGAAGACTTATCCTATGTGTGCTGGAAGCTATTGGGGTGTCCAGTAAGATTACGGATTGTTTCCTAGATATATAATGTGAAGTTCTTACCTGCAGCCAATGACTATCCCTTTCTGCTTCTAAATAATTAAGTCCCACCAATTTTGGCTGCAAATTGCGGTCTTGGTGTATATACTGTATGAATTACACTTTATTTGCTAAAACCAGTTTCGGTGTAAGTAAATTAGGGTTATTCTATAAAAGTAGGCTCAAAGTTGAGTAATTATGGTCAGATATTAAGGTAATGCAGATTTAAGGCCATATTTAAAATAATAATAAAAAGACTTAAAGGAGCACTAAATACCTAAATTGAAACATTCTGATATGAACCATGAAGATATAATACATGGTTTTTACCCTGATACTGTTAAAAATTTAATTATTACCTTTCCTCTCAGCTCCTCCCACATCTCGACAATCTGACCCAGGGATTAATGCTAAGAATGCAGTCACCTGAGCTACTGTGACATTGCTGGCTCCGCCCCTGAGTATGAATCTACCAATCCCGACAATGCATTTTTGCAAAGCATGTTTGTCAAGCTGTCACTCACTCTGTCTACCGTTAGAGAAGCACCTCCCTCCCAACATGGCATACAGTGTCATTCCTGAGAACTAAGACCTGCACTGAAAGTAACACAAAATCATTGAGTTTGAAGTATAAGGGTGGACCAGACAATTCCAAGGTTCCATAGCTGTGTCTTTTACCCATAGCAACCAAACTAAATAATATTATTTCACAAGAGACCTTCAGGCATCAGCAAATTTTCTAAATTACATATCACAGTTACCATATTGTATTTATAAATATGTTTGCTGGGGCGTAATAAATATTATAATAGTAAAATTTTCCTTTAACGCAGAGGAGCTCGAACTCAGTCCTAAAGAACCACCAACAGTTCATGTTTTCAGAATTTCTTTAATCGTGTACAGGTGAGTTCATCTATTATTTCTGTGTCAGTAATTATCCCACCTGTTTCTACAGACAGAAATCCTGAAAACATGACGTGTTGGCAGCTCTCAAGGACTGGTTTTCAGCACCGCTGCTTTAATGCATCTCTGTCACCTACACACCGTGGCGGCATCCATTTTGTGTCCTTTAAACAGTTTCCAGCCAATCAGTTTGCTAAGAACCAGGGACATCACTGAGGGACTGCCTGACTAATATTCAGGAGGCCTGATTAATATTCATGAGGAGTCAGTTCCTAGTGATAGACTACATTCTCATGTATATTAATTAGTTCAGCCCACAAACTGGATGACTCCACCGTGCACAGGTGACAGATAGACTTTAAGAATGGATAAAATACACATAATAGGGGTTTGCATAATAATCTCCTCTAACAGTTTATTAATCTCTTACAAGAAAACAAATTTAACAAACCATCTGTCATTATAGGCTGCCTGCTGTAGATATGCGGTGAAATGATGACATTCTGTAAGGTAAGGTATATAATGTAAGATATCTGTGTGGTATTTATTGAAGAGTACATGATATGTGACCACGTGAGACCCACAGATTGTGCAAAGCTCAAGTGGAAACGTAGAAATGCCCGTACAGATCCAAACCAACACGATGGAGAGGAAAACATGAACGTAACATTTTATTGTGCAATACGGATTACGGGAACGTTTCCCATGTTTAAAAATACAGAATGCAAAACAATTCTTAACGACAGATTCTTTAAAAACACAGCATTTTTATTAGTTTTACAGCTTCAGTCCTTAAACTCTCCACTTGGGTTACAATGACCCTATTTTACCGATGACAGAAGAATACAAACTTACGATGATTATGAATGAGAAAAATTAAATGTAGCTCACGACCCTAATATAGGTTTGTAAAATTGAACAGATCCTGTGTTCAATGACTTCAGAAATCCCTACTTCTCATACTGTGACATTGATAATCCACTCCAATCTGTAAGGGGGGGGGGGGGGGGGACTACAAGAGGAGCCTAGACACGGTATATTATACAGAGCTGTGTGATATATAATATTTTAGTATAAAGGGCTGTCGCCATGAGCAGGAGACATCCGCTGGTACTTCCACAGGTCACAATATTCATCAGTCTGCAATGCTAGAACTAGGAATATTGTGTACAAACGGTGCAGAGAGAACCTGTACTGTCAACTTTTTGCATAGGATAAAGCCAAACAAAATAGTAACAATTTCAATTGTACTGAACACTATTAAACTTCATTTATTTAAGGTTCCTTTTGCCCCCTTCTTTGTTAATCTCTCTTTTCTGCCTTTTCTCCTGAGTGCATTTGTAATAATTTATTTCACTATAATCCAATAAACTCACAAGTGTCTGAATTCCAAGAACACCAAACAGGACATCCCAAAAGCAAACGTGGAGTGTAGATTAATTCAGATTATTAAATTGGGGGCATCAAGTTAAGAGATCAGCCGTGTAGATTTAGACACACATGTAATACATAGGCTGCGTGCGTCCAGCTGTCAGTATACAGGTGGAATAATTATCCCGCAACATGCATATTACATGTGTGTATTCCCATGGGGCTACTGCTGGCTCTAACGATGGGGTTGGATGTTAAAGTTGCTCCAACTGAGAAAAATTGGAATAAATCTGCCTGTTTGGCCCCAGTTGGTGACTCTCAGATCTACACCAATATAACTGGCTGGGTTGAGCGCTCACACATGCAGCAATCTCCTGTTAAAGTGACCAATTGTGCTATTCAGGACATTTTAAGGGTAACAATCACTTCTTTTATTATCAAGGATTCACTTCAAAGCACCAAAGTATCATTCTTGGGATTGATGTTGCATGTTAGGTGCAGGTAAATACAGTGTATATATTACACATATATATTATACGAACCTCACACCATATTGTGAACCACAGGTCTACAGATCTAGAACGCATGCGTTTCCTTACAACTAGAACAGATTTATGTAGCGCTCCGGATGTGCTGTAGATCCTGGATCATAGAGCCCGCTCTATGTGATCTTAGACAAAGCGCAATCTCGTTCTGTCCAAGGTACCAAAACCACAGTGCCGGCTACTGGGCAGGTAAAGTGTACCCGACAAATTCAGACACTTATGGACGGCCCTGTATAAAATTATATGCGCTACATAACGTTTTTGCTTCCGTACCTCACCTAGGATTTAAGAGTACCTTTCAATACCATATAGTGATCTAGATAAAGGATTTTATATTAGTGTACACAGCACAAATCTTCTGCAACCAAATCTTATCCATTCCTTGCAATGTAGCATTTGCTGGAAGGAAGCCAGTTAGAATTAGAAATCCGCCAAACATCTAACTTAACAAAGCTGCATCGGAAACTCAGGTTATGGCTACATTAATACAGGCGCTATGGCCACGATACAGACGCCAATTGACAGACCTCCAACTGGACAATGCATCATACATGATAATTTACATTTCTTGGATGCAGTTGTCCTTATTGTAGTGTAAAAGAACCAGGTGAAAGAAGAGTATTATGTGTCGAGCCCAGCAGGAAAAACACAATTTGTTTTCAAAGGTTTTATTGAAAAAAAAATTGATAATACCCATAGCTCTGCTCCAAACGCTGTACAGATGAGATAACCGACATGAAGTCTTTGAGACGACACTTAAATAGATGCCCTGTTTGAATTCATGCTCAAAATAGTCAAAATTAAAATATTTTTCCAGAAAAAAAAAAAAATAAAGTTCTTGCACACAGTCCACAATTATATAAAATTGGCCAAAACTATTAAAAGGGGAAGAAAAAAAACTAAACAAAAAACAGGGTGTTCGAGGACATCGTGGGTGAATGGACCACCGACTGGGACGTGTCTGACTCTCTCTGAAGTCCCTGGAATACACACTCCACGTTGGGTTTGCCAAACCACGTGATCAGCCGACATCCAAGGTTTGTGGACTGGTTAGAAGAGGAGCGCACCCATACTGCCGACCTCGCTCTGCTCCTTGACGAAGATCTCAAAGTACTGGTAGATAATAGTGACAGCCAATAGGATACCTGTTCCCGAGCCTATGGCCCCCAAGAAGTCAGCAAGGACGGAGAGGGCCCCGATGCAGAGACCACCAAAGGCGGCAGCTGTTGGGATGTACCTAAAGAAGAGGGGAAAAGAGCCCATGTTAGAGGACTCCATAACAGTTTTTATAATCTTCAATGCCTTGATTAACTGTAAGAATGGGGCAGCATCGTTTAGAAAAACCCTATCATCATAGCGGACATCAGTATCATCATAGCGGACATCAGTATCATCATAGCGGACATCAGTATCATCATAGCGGACATCAGTATCATCATAGCGGACATCAGTATCATCATAGCGGACATCAGTATCATCATAGCGGACATCAGTATCATCATAGCGGACATCAGTATCATCATAGCGGACATCAGTATCATCATAGCGGACATCAGTATCATCATAGCGGACATCAGGGATGCCAGGATAAGATTCTAGTTCACAAAAATACTTTAAACCCCAGGGCTCTAGTCTGGAGAATGTGCCCTTTAAATTGTACGTTTTGTTTGACTTACGCACTTGCAGACTTTTCTTTTATGTATAGTATATTTTTCATTATTATACCATTAATTTCACAAACCATAATGGAGGCTGCAACAAGAGCTGGTAGTTTTGTATTGCACACCCCCAGTTTACTTGCCTTAGTACAGAAAAGGAAGCTTAAAATCTGCAAGTAAAGGAGAACTAGTCTGTAACAGACCAAGCGGTTGGGCGATGTGTCCTGTAATTTTGTCTTAGCTTTACGTACGTAGTTATAATTTTGACATTTATTCACAAATTAATAACAAAGCTTGCCAGTGTCAGCCAGAGACCATATTTAATCGGAGGGAACTGAATATTGTGGTTTATAAATAATGGAATTCCACAGTATATTTTAGTTAAGCTTTACGTGGATTGCTAACAAGTCTCACGAGAGTCACATATCCGTGGCGTGTTGCTGGCAGGTATGAATAAGAAGCCGCAAATCACTCACCTGTTCAGTTCGTGCACCATAGAGGTCTCTCTGTGGCCTCTCATCACCATCTGTTGCTCCTTAAGCTGCTTTGCCACCTGCAGAGAAAGTACACAACAGTTACATAGACCGTCCATAAACGGACGTCAGCGCGACACACAGCCAGGGACGGACACTTACATCCTTAGCGGAAGAGCCGGACACTTCTATCCAGGTCTTGGAGAAGAAGGCGCAGGAGCCCAGCATGAAGACTATGTAAATTACCGCATGAACCGGATCATCCAGCACAGAACCAAACGACTCCGGCGGAGAAAGGTAGTAACAGAGCCCGCCCACGGGGTACGCTCGAGCCGGTCCCCCGGTGGAAGTGTCCTGAAAACAGGAAAACCTGGTCAGACCCCATGACGTGTAGAGGTGACAGCTCATTGTAGTAAAAGAGTTGTTGAGTAAAACTCAACCAAGTGCAACACTTCCTGTGATCTCTTCATCTTATTTATAAATGATTTATAACAATAAGAGATCACTTGCCTCATATTGTCAGTTTGGGGGTATATGACCAACAGTTATTCATCTGTCTAAAGAGAAGTGTCCAATAAGAGGAAATGCCATAAACGACACAAGAACCCCCTTGGTCAGGTTTGGGGATACTTACAGACCACGTCCCCAAGAGGTTGACCAGTAGGTTCCCGCTGAACCGGGCAGACAGCATCTGAGAGATGACGTACAGGTTGGAGACCAGAGCGGATTGCAGGATGATGGGGATGTTGGAGGTGTAGAACAATTTGATGGGGTACGTGTTGTACTGTCCGCGGTAGCGGGCGGATTTGATGGGAAGGTCCACTCTGAATCCCTGCGATACAAAATGTTAGAACTTCACTCTCAAACACAAATTAACAAATGAAATGACACCAGGTGTAAGAACTTAAATGGCAGAAATCCAGTCTAAAATCTTTGGCGACCAGCCGGTACACACCTGGAAGTATATAACCACAGCGAAGACAAAGATGGTAGCTATCAGGTTCATGAGGTTGGGCAGGTTCTGGCGATAAAAGGCTTCCCGGAGAGCACGGACCTTGTCGGTACGAGTGGCGAGCAGGTGGAACAGGGCGATAATGGCTCCCTCAAACTCTGTACCTAAAGGTGGGACACATCACAGTACATAGAGGTTAGAACACATTACAATCCTAACAAAGTTATTCTGTCTATGTTGGACCATGTAGAGTAAAACGGAAGTTATTTAGCGCTTATTGGCCCCTTTAACCTATGAGGAATTGACTCCATGAATTGAGGAAAGCGCCATGTTCCTACCTCTGCCAGTGTTCACGGTGGTCGGGCTGAAGGCCTTCCAAACAATGGTCTCGCAGATGTTGGTAGCGATGAAGAGGGAGATACCGGACCCCAGACCATAACCCTTTTGCAGCAGCTCATCCAGAAGTAAGACAATCAAACCGGCCACAAAGAGCTGGGGGTGAGAAATTAGGAAAAAGGATGGTTATTCCATGGAAGACCCACAGGGCCCCCACACAGACCCACAGGCCCCCCCCCACACAGACCCACAGGACATCTCACCTGGATGGTGATGAGCAGACAGATGCCAGCACCCATCTCCGAGGGGTCTCCATACATCCCAGTCATGACGTACACAATGGCCTGACCGATGGTGATGATCATACCAAACACTGAGGAAAATCAGGACATGTTAAGTCAATTACAGATTACAAACCAAAATTAAATAAATCTCTCCGTGACATGCACAAATATAGTCAACCAGAAAATCCTTCCAACGTATGGCTTACATTTCTGTGCTCCGTTGAACAAGGCTCTGTCCTTTGGAGTGTCCCCGACCTCAATGATTTTGGCCCCAGCCAGAAGCTGCATAATGAGGCCGGAGGTGACAATAGGAGAGATACCCAGCTCCATCAAGGTACCTGTGAAATAAGAGAAATAATAAGTTACATAGATGTACAAACCCTGAACACAGAAAAGTATATTAGGTGACATATCCAAGAGCTGCAATTGAATGTTGGTGCATTTTAAACATATGGTAAAACCAGGGGGATAGCGGGGGAACGGTAACAAGTAACCTTCTGTCTAATCGGGATTTTCTCTTACGCCTCTGTGTAGGCTAAGGGCAAACTCAGGGCCTTCTGTCTGCTCTGTGATAGTCTCAGTCCTTTCTGGACTTGGCAACAGCCCCAAGGTCACAATGCCTCACCCTGATGCAGTCACACGGCTCGCCGTCAGGCCATGTCACCATGCAAATATGAAGGGAAGGTACAATATACGGGTTAAAATTCCTAATTGCAGCTCGGGCTGTGATATGGCAGCATTGGAAATTCCCTAGAATCCCTTTATACGAGTACGTGAGGTGTCAGACCAGGCGCATGGAAGAGCTGATGGGTAGTAGTTGTATACCTACAGATTGTCCCTATTGTGTCTTTTTGGGTACAGGGGAGCACGGTGTCAATTCTCCCACCTAACATTTTATAGTAATGCTTTAAGCTGAAATCTCTGTATCCACTTGCTTTGTAGATCAAAATTATTATTAACCTTTATTTAGAGAGCGCCACATGACCTCCACAGCGCTGTACAGAGGGCAAACAACAAGACAGTACATGGTATAAAAGTACAACACAACACTACAACTCCCAACACATCCACTGGGGTACAAGAGGTATAATGTACTGAATGTTTATGTTGTATACATATTCTGTGTACAGGTTCTTGTATTAGAAATACAATATACTTGTGCTTTTTCTATCAGATCACTCGTGCTATAATACAGAGCACTATTCAGGGTACAGTACAGATTACGTCTCCCCTGCAGCCTCCTCTGATCCCCACTAGAGGCAGACTCCTGTATAAAGCAACGTCTCAATGTCAGGTCACAGGGCAACTGTGATGCTGATATGTGATAAACTAGGTGGTTCTCCGTAGTGTAATATACTGCGCTACTAAATAGCCGTATTGCCTTGTTGTCACGTGTATTTACTATATTATCTGTAAACTATTCATCCTTACTCCTTCCAAGGGACAATTGATTTATCTGACCAGGCTATAATGACAAGAAATCTCTGCTCGTTTTAAGTTAGGAAGGAAAGAGGTTGTCTACAAAGGATCATTTTGTCAGCATGTCCATGGCATTAATGTGCACCTTATATAGCCTCATACAATACAGTATACACAAGATACTTGGATTTGTACACAGGAGACATGATCATGAAATTACCTCTGTTGGAAGCCAAGATAACTCTCATCCAGTAAAAGGGATCTGCAGAGTCTGAAGACATTATACCGAAGAGGGGAATCTAAAAGCAGTGAATGAAACAACAGATCAGAAACGCATAGCAGGGCAGACACCTGAAACAGGAATCCCTGGTCATAGTGCCCCATCTTTAAACCTATGCAAACATTAAATGGGTTTTTTTTCCGGATTACAGAATAGAACTTCACCGCGGCAGGAACAGCAGCTCCAACACTTATGTATAAAATCCTTGTGTGCTTACCTGACAACATACTAAGAAGATAAATAGCGTAATTGCTGTCCATAATACTTTTTCTTTAAACTGGATCTGCAAACAGAAACAAAGAAACAATTACAGCACAAAGACAGATAACACAACCCCTGCAAGCTTACTATGGAAATGTTTACTGGAAGTGCAATTACATTGTTCCTCATCTTACACAGCATAAACAAAACGTGACAAACAGAAAGGACAAAATACTGAAATGACACGTACCTTTCGTTCTGGCTTTTGGATCTCTGGCAATATTGCGCAGAAAGGCTTTATTACTTCAAGAAACTTGACTGTTAAAAAGATAAAATGATATTAATTATAATATAATCATAAGGCTTTACAGTATTTATTTTCATTGTGACTTGCAAATCTGAATTTATATATATATATATATATTTATATTTTGCTTAAGTAAAACTAAAATCACACGTGTGTGGAAAATAGTACAGGGCAGAGAACCAAACAATACTTATATAGGCTTCCCTGCGTATAACGAATTATTAAGAAGCCTGGCCAATTAATTTTGCATAAGCCAATAAATTCAGGCATTAATATTGCAGACATTCATGCTGAGTGGATTTCCTAGCCTGACCATGTATGCTAAATAATTCAGAAATAATTTTCATGCAAAAAAAAATTCTGAAAATGTCTACATGAAGTGGAATAAAACCACACACATGGATGGGAAACTATTTTATCATATTAAACGTTAAATCCATTTTTCAGACCTTATAAAGCAGATTCTGGAATAAGATACTAACCCTTCACATCATACACTTCATTACTATGCCCGAGGACAACTACACACATATTTGTACACTGTCCTTACATGTACAGTGTGATCACCAGAAAACTCTGCCAATGCAAAGCATATTGATCTGTACAGAAGCTGACGTACATTACTACTCGGGAATGCTACTTATAGACATGCAGAACCTCTAGCAAATCTCTTAGAACTAAACACAAGGTTATATAATCCCAACATTTTACTGCACACATAGAAAACCTTAAAAGAATATAACAGGAAAGACAAGACACAAATTGCATTGTCAACTTGCTGCATGTCAGTTACGAAATTAAGGTAAAATTTTTATATTCGTCCCTTGTCTGATCAACAGCCAGACAATGGTCCAAGAACCCAGAGACTTAAGCTGGGTACACACTACAGATATTTCAACCAACTTTTTATGCCGATAGATTTTACATGCGATCGATGGTCCGATCCCTCGGTCCATGGACTGCATACACACTAGCCTTGTTTAGGACGATAAAGGGAAGAGCGGACGTCCCTTTAGCGACTTTTTACAGCCATGTTGTCGTGAGCAATGACTGTAATTTTGTACTCACTGTCGTGGATCGGTGGGAATTTTCTACACACTACACAGCGGAAACGAGATTGGAATGAAAATATTAAACGGGACGACCGACCAAATAAGGCGACAATCGTCCATTTGGGCAGACTTTCGACCATCGTGTCACTGCACACACTGACCCGACTTTTGAACGAGCGGTCGTATGTTGGCTGATTGAGCCGATTATTGGACGAAAACCCTGTAGTGTGTACACAGCTTAAGAGCCCCAAAATATAAACAAGAAAGACATTCATGCAAAACAAAAAAAAAACATTTCCCTTCACTCATATCAGTCAATATATTGGTTTATAAATAGGAGAGAGGGAGCTCTATCTCTATGGATGGCATCAAATCAAACTGAATAGTGCATTAGAATGTTTAATATATAATGACATGTACACATTCTAATACACTGTTCGGTTTGAACTGATGCCATCCATATGAATAGAGCTCCCATATATATATATATATATATATATATATATATATATATATATATGCCCCCATCTGCCAGTGTCTGTATATAATATAAGATCTATCTCCATCCGAGTATTTCAGGCTGACGCCGGTGAGAGCGGCCCGGGGTCTCCTCCCCCCGGGGGATACTCACTGCCCATGGTCGGTGTCGGTGTGGTGCTCTGGGAGCGGTCCGGTTATTCCAGGCTCCCTCCTCTGACTGACTCGCAGCCGCCGCTCTCTGTACTGAAAAGGATCCCGAGACACGTCACCGCTCCCGACCACCGCTCACACACGTCAGTCACCGGAAGAGAGAGATCCCAGGCGCTTCCGCTTCCTGCCACGCTCAGCGGCATTCCACACAGGGCCGACGCGCCCTCCCGGCGGCCATCTTAGGTCCTGGCAGACGTACTGGTAAATGTAGAAAAAGTCGACAGTCTGGGAGCCTTACTCGGGTAAGTCAGTTCTTTCACGTGATAACCACCAACGTTTAGGTTAGGTTATTCATCATCGGTCATTAATTACGTTTTAGGCGCTGGTCTCGCCCTTCGTTTGCCCTGTTCAAAGATGGCAGCTGGGTACTGGTGGTGATGATGAGGTCATCTCTGCTCCGGGGTTATGGGCTGGGTGCGAGAGAGCTGACTAGCGCTTCTCCTATTGGTTGGTAGAGGGTCGTCATCGTCAATGCAGAAGACGCCATCTTAGTATTGGGCACTGATGTAGGAACACGTCCCCTTTGTCTAGGTGTTTGTATTGCAGGGCAGTAATAGTAGGGAGGAGACCATATTCTGCATTCCTGCATCTGATAGGGTTACCAAGGGATTGACTATAGATAGGGAAGTCATAACTTGTGTTATGCAGTAATTCAAGTCAACCTTTGGCTATCTATCTATATATATATATCCCTGTCTGTGTGTTGGATTTGATGTGTATATTTGCACGGATAAATCCCCTCATAGTATTATTTGCAACCATGCAATATGTATTTTATATGAGTGCACTGTCAATTAACTGTTCTAGTCAAGATAAAACAAATTGGGATTAGCAATTATATGCTGAATTAAACACCTCTGCATATATGATAAATGTAGTAATCTTCCACAGCCTGTGGCGCATAAAACCAATCTTTTTGCAGTGTTTGCAAATTTGTATACAAAATCCACATTGTGTGTACACTATTGCCGAACACAAATCCTTACATTGCCTATGTCATGTAACAGTCTGTACTCACTCACACAATCCTGCCTGCAAGATCTGCAAGTTTACTGCTGCAGCCAACATTATGGTGGTTTCACTGTCTGATAAACTGACTGCATAATAGGCAAGCGGGAGATGGAGATTGAATAAGATTATAAGACTCCAATCAAACGCAAAAAAATAGAATAAATGAATAAAATAAATAAAAAATAAATAATGCGAATATCCATAGTTATATGGGTAGGAGCTTCAGCGTGCCAGGGGGGATCAAGAAAAGCTCTGATTTCAATCCTTTCTGGCGGTGATTAAGGTTACTAACCCCACCTTAGCCCAAGTTATCGCCACTTGATAAATTGAGTCTTTTCTCCGTCTCCATAGAAGTCTATGTGGACAGCATTATACAGAGAAGACAGGTTAATCTCTGACATCTCCGGCATTAACCCTTTTCTTAAATTGCATTAAGTCCAAAAGTTTTTGGCTGTTTAATAAGTAGACTCCTATGTCACTAGGTAAATAGCCGAAAGCAAGGAAAACACTAACAAACATCTGAAGTATTTATTTAGGGCTGATAACACACATGCAGATAATGCCGAGTACAGGTGTAGTAATACAGATTTACTCTAGGAAAAACTTGTTTTTGTAGATTTTGAAACTTGATCATATTTGACAAAGTCAGTAATAGTAGAGGAAGTCAAGGTTACAATACATATGAAACAACATGGGGTAGACTGTCCCAGTGTTAGTGTTGCAGGTACAGAAATATAGTGTTATATATAGAGAGAGAGAGTCAGGGAAACCCTCCTCTGCTGGCTCCCTGATCTGATAATTTAGCAAATAATGAAACAGTCAAACAATAGATCACCTCTATTTTGTCAGGACACCGCTCCTGAAAACCTTTACCTGTCACTCTGCACACTCGTGACTTGGAAGTTTACTGTAAGGGGACACACATGATTCCAGCCTAAATTTTGCGCTCACCTACCCCTTAGGTTATAGATTATCAGGTCCCTTCCCCAGCACAGACACACACACACATCAACAACTCTCCTCTGCCACCATCTACATAGAAAGCCTATAAATTAATTACCCAATTGCGCACACACTCTGCTCTCTGATAGCTAAGAGAGTTAACACTTCCCGCACTGGTATTTAAAGGGTTAACACAGCCAAGCAATCAACCTGTTCTAAACAGGCAGTGAATTCGATTAGAGCAATAAGGACAGCACTTAATAAATGTTAGATTTAATATGCAAAAAAGTACAATGCTTACATGTTATAAAAAACAATTAATAAAAGATGACATAACATAAGCAAAGCATGTAAAATAAAAGGGAGAAAGTCTCAGAGTATAAGCTTACATACGAGTTGTATAATTTGCGCCAAAGGAAATTGGCTTGGAAGATGGACAGCTTATCAATGTTGATTGATTTCCAAAGACTTTTGACAATATCTTGTAAGTGATCTCATTTAAAGACAAATTGTCACCTTCCCCCCCTCCTACAGGGGTTAGTCGGTCTCCAGGAGAGGCCTGTGACATAATTTTACAACCACGATTTACATCTTCCCTGTTTAATCCCCAACGTTAAAATGTAACATATCTTTTCTGGGGAGTGTCACACAGACCCAATTTTCTCATTAATTAATCCAATACAAGTTTACAAATCTACAGATACCAAACAATGATAGGTCAAGTGTATTAATTGAGCTTTTACTCATTTCCTCTCATTCCATGTGACAGAATGCTTTATTCAACGTATGGGTTGCCCTTCCTCATCCAATTTATGAATATGTGTTTGATGACTAATTATATTGGTTGTAAGTGGTATTTTGCAAATTGAATGACAGTATATTTGCCTATATAAAATATAGCAAGCCGTCATGTGGTTGGTTCTTTCAAATCTCTTCAGGTGCCAAAAACCACTCCAGTGCCAGGACATTGATCCCTAAAGGTGACAATGTTATCTTGTAGACCTTGGGTCTGCAGAATCAAATATACTGCATCTTGGGTCCAGAGGTTGTTTATTAAATCACAAATACCCACGTATATTATATTCAGTGATGTCATGTTAATTTCGGGCATCTTGTTGGAGCCACTTCCATAGCCATCGAGGGTGGCGTGTTTACACCAGGTTAGTGGCTTCTCCTACTCCTCAGCCCCCGGGCTTTGAATCTTCCCATAAGCAAACCGAGGGGGGGGGGTGTTTCCTAGTGCCTGTAAACCCCCCTCCAAGTCTGGGGCACTGTATAATTGAGGTGGCTGGATCCTGCCCCCGCTGCACACGGCTCTGCTTGAAAAGGGAGAGCTGTGTGCACCTAACAGTCGTCCACGCAGCATTGCCCATGTATATTATGGGGATAGGAAGAGTAGGAGAGCAGCCAAACACTGTCTAAAATTATAGCCACGCCCCCATGCATGCTGGTCACGCCCACTGGCAGCGTGGTGTGGAAACCCCCCTCTACAAATCCTGCGTTTGCCCCTGCTTCCCCCCACCTCTGCGTCCCTGCATATATATTCCAGAGGTGTAATACTGAGGCATTTAGAGCTGTTTTTCTACCACAAAATGCATTTAATCAAGAACCAGGTGCTATTACATGATTATGGATGTGGAAATAATGGGAGTCATGTTGAATTGAATGCAAATTGCATTTTTGGCATATAATACTCCTTTCTTCATCAGAGCATGCGCACAGACCAGTTGTTTTGGAACTATTGTCTTTTACGCTTGCGCAGAAGTAAAAAAGCATTAAATACACCATGAACACAATTTGTGCTCTACTAAACACGAGCCCCAATTTGTCTAAAGAAATAACCTGTTCCTTTCAAACACACAAGAATGTAAAGCACATAATCGTGTCTCTAAATGTAGGTATTAAGCATCAATTGTAATCTGATATTACTGAGAAATAAAGGTAAAAGGTGCAATATGAGCCGGTTATTATGTGGTTAATCTAGCGGCAGTTTCAGCTTTCAGGGTTACATCAGTTGTGTTCTAAGTCTGGAATTAAACCTTCTGCTGCTTTAAGTGTGGAGGTGGTTTGTCGGATTTTCCTGTGAACACGGCCTGGTACGGGTGTATAGTACATCAGTTTTGAATAGTAATGTTATTTTTTTTTACAATATTTTGCTCTATTAGTATGCCGTCATTGTGCTACATTGGGGACCAAGTGATGATGTTTTTCTTATTTTCTTTCTATTTACAGTGATGTTGGTGCTGTGTCCAAATGTTCAACAGTTTGTAGCAAATGTGCAACATGATCAGACTAGAAAGATGACATCCACAGACTACTGGATATATTGTAATGTATTTGAATGCTGAAATTGTTTTATGTGTGATACTTATGTGTTTGTAAATACAGCTTTAAGTGGGATGAAAGGTCTGCTGACCTTTAAGTTTACAGTAATATAAATTAAAAGCAGGGACACCAGGAACGACTGATAGTATCTGATAGTTTGATCCACAACACCTTTAACTTACTAACTTTCTTAACTTTATAGCGGCAATTTAGTCGCTCCTAACGTACATCATTAGGCATGGAGCCAAGTACAAGCACTAACACGGCGGCATGATTATACCAGGTGTGTCGAAGATCCTATATGTCCTGATTTTTTAGACAATGGGATCTTCCAGATTACTATTGGTGGTGTATCAGGTCTCTCCAAATCCACTTTCATCACCATCCTGGAACAAGTCCTTGTGGCGATGGTGAGTTTAGTCCTTAGAATGGTGTGTTCTCTAGAGGATGAGGCCTCATTGTTCTTAATTAAATAAAACTGCAGACAGGAGTGGTTTTCGTTTCCCTGTTTGTACAGTTGATTGCACTCATATTCCTACCACCACATGATCTGTACCCTCAAAATCTAAATACATTTGCCTCCATAAATTGGGGTCATGGAGGTCAGACGTTAGTCCGACTCCTAAGTGCAAAATGTGTGTCTTTGAACTACGCATGCGCAGTAGAACAATTTATAGGAGAGGCGGGAATGGGGCAGGTAACTGGCAAACATATGAGCATGTTAACGCTCCTTAGGCACTATGCTGAGGGAGAAGTAGACGCAGTTTCACCTCTGTTGAGGTTGACGATAATGAAAATAGGTTTAATTAAATATTCTGTGTGTGATGCACTATAGGCCATAGTGTGCTCAGGCCATCATTTAGTGTTTGGGCATGCTGGCGCTTGTAGTACTAAAAGTGCCCACATACCCGTGGCATTCTGGAACTTGGTGAACCACAAGTGCCAGCATGCTACTGGGACCTGTAGTGCACCAGGGAAAAAAAGGGGCATAATACACACACTGTTTTAAAGCTACATTTATTTGAAAGAAAAATAAACCCTCTTTTATTCTTTCTATTGCTCACCTAGGTCCATGTGGACATCCTTGGCAAGACTTGCTCGCTAAATGCTCCCGTCGAGAATGGCTTCTTAGCCTCTATACCCTCCTATATATAACTGGGGTATTTTCCACAACCTGAATTCAGAGCACAGGAAATCTGCCGATTATAAATTTTGTGGCATAACCGCTAAGAGCTCATTCTCAACGGGAGCTCTTAGTGAGCATTTCATGATTCATCCCATACGATAGATATATAACATTTTCCTTGAAAACCGTTCTTCCTATGCTGGGCCACTCTATCAGTCTCTATATTGATTGCCTGTTTTTTTACCGAATCCATGGCCTTGTAGGTTGACTATAATACAAGGCATCAACAAAACTGCACCAACATACATCTCCTCACTGTTTTAAGAATATCTCTCAACTCGACACCTCCGTTCTGCACAAGATCTGAGTCTCCCTTCCACTCTCATCACATGTTCCCATTCCCGGTTACAGGACTTTTTGCGGACTTGCCTCTAGCCTTCAAACGCTCAGAACTTCATTAAAACTCTCCACTTCAGGCAAGCTTATAAAATTCCTCAACCACCCTCTTAACCTCCCTAGGATGTCCTATTACCATCCTTTACAGAGTACACATAAGATTTACGTGTGTTCTATTTCTATACTCCATAAACCCTCTGACCCCTGACCCCTGACCAACATTAAGTGACTGGATAATATATCCCACTAAGCACTTTCTACCTTTGCAATTTTGCTGGACCAATACGAAATACGTAGCGTTTAAACTCATGTATCAAACCCCTATTGTAGTATAGATTGTAAGCTTGCGAGCAGGGCCCTCTTACCTCTCTGTCTGTCTCTGTGCTATCACTTTTAGGCCATCCCCTCAATTAAAGGCCTTTTCCATTTATCAATTTTTCTAAAGAACCTCCATTGCTAATAATAGTACTTTGTTTGGTCTCCCTCCCCTGTGACTCCCACCATTGTTGTATTTAGCAGGGTTACGACATTAATATCTGCTATTCACATTAGGCGCTAGTGGGCTTTCTCTGTAGATGGGGAGAACCCCCGTGAAGTGCTCTAGTTGCACTTGTGGTTTTCGGGAATAACTGTATCAGAGCAACTGTGTGATGTCTGATCAGTCGTGTTGTGTGAAAAATCTTGTAGCCACTAGGTGGCAGCACAGATCCACACTGTAATTATTGCACTGTGAGAACTTGAGTTTGCACAAAGTATCTGCTGCATTGTCATGTGACCGGTGAAATACATTAGCAGAGCGTAATAATACACCGAGCTGTATAATCCACTATAGTTTTGGGAAAGTTGACAAATGTGACAATACTACGTATACTGTACTATATTTAGACAGTTCAAACTAAAAGTAGCCTATATATTTTAATTTCATAAATTGTCTGGATTGAAATTTTTTGGTTCATTTTAGTGATTAATCCTGTGTGTGTCCACCACCCACTATCGCCTAGTGAAGATTTAGAAGTGGTGGTATGAAAATTGTAATGGCAATGTAAGTGAATGGAATGTGATAGTGTTACAATGAAGACAGTAGAAGTGGCGGTATGACATACCAACATATACCCCCCACCTCCACCACTATATATATATATATATATATATATATATATATATATATATATATATATATATATATATATGACATACCACCATATACCCCCCACCTCCACCACTATATATATATATAAATGACATACCTCCATCTAACAGCCCACTTTCACCACTGATGTAGATAATGAATTAGAAATATACATATATTTGTACGTTCAGCCCTTAAATATATTAATTAATAATACATTATTATTGATGTTGCATTTTCTACCTTGCAGCCCTAGGCTAATCCCTGTGTGTTATATCCAGATATCTAGTCCTGCAGAGACAGCGACGATAGAGATGTGGTTATGGGGCTAATGCTTGACTTTAAGATATTTTCTTAGGGTTTATTTCTGTGTATCCATATGTACTATATGATTGATATCTACACATGTATGTTTTGTCATACATGATGTACAATGGATATACTTTTGTCCTGGGAATAAACACTGTGATATGGAGACAAATATAGGTTAGAAAGTCATCTGTAACATATATTTATGACTTGTTACATGAGGGAAACTTTCCGAGAAATGTGGCAGCCACAGCAGATAATTTATATCCAGATACCAGAGTATAATACAGCAGGATAGATATACAGACAGGAGCACAGGGACGTTAGACATAATTCATCATACAGACAGTTAACCCCCAAGGACCATACAAACAAGAGTTCTTATTCCTACATCCTAAACTTGTGGCTGTATAACTAAAAGATACAAACAATGGGAAAAGGTTCTTGAGTAACTGTTTTGTAGTGAGTGGCAACATTGTTTCAGTAGAGTAAACAGCAGTGTTGGATGGCTGACAAGTTCTATTGTACTAAGTACGGATGGGCCAGACTATTGTCTTTTGCAACTCACTTAAAGTGGCTAGATAACCAGTTTATGCATCTTTTTCCAGCAGAAGGGTAGCTTGTTTATTAACCAATCAGATCATCTGGAAGCCAGAGACTGAGAGTTATATAGTGGAAGGAGCAGGGGTCCCCCCAGCAGCACAGAGTATATCAGGAGATGAGTGATGTGTTAGTGATGAGAGGGCTGCATGTGACAGGGGCAGTAACATGATGTGAGGAGGGGAATGGAGGCAGCAGGAAGCCACAGACTGAGAGTTATATAGTGGAAGGAGCAGGGTCCCCCAGCAGCACAGAGTATATCAGGAGATGAGTGATGTGTTAGTGATGAGAGGGCTGCATGTGACAGGGGCAGTAACATGATGTGAGGAGGGGAATGGAGGCAGCAGGAAGCCACAGACTGAGAGTTATATAGTGGAAGGAGCAGGGGTCCCCCAGCAGCACAGAGTATATCAGGAGATGAGTGATGTGTTAGTGATGAGAGGGCTGCATGTGACAGGGGCAGTAACATGATGTGAGGAGGGGAATGGAGGCAGCAGGAAGCCACAGACTGAGAGCTATATAGTGGAAGGAGCAGGGTCCCCCAGCAGCACAGAGTATATCAGGAAATGAGTGATGTATTAGTGATGAGAGGGCTGCATGTGACAGGGGCAGTGACATGATGTGAGGAGGGGAATGGAGGCAGCAGGAAGTCACAGACTGAGAGTTATATAGTGGAAGGAGCAGGGTCCCCACAGAATAGAGATGTAAGTTTTCTCTCACTCTGATGTAGGGAAATTGTGGCAACAAACACACCTCTATATGAAACTTGGATCATACATCCGTGTTGTTTTCCTTAGAATAATGCTACATTTGACTACCCAAGGACACACTGTAATTAATGGAAACCGCAGTTTTCCTGTCACCTGATAGTGGTTTATCCTTTAAATCAGCAGAAAGTAATAAGAATTTGCAAATCCTCTTATCATCAAGGGTCTGAATTAGTGCACAGCAAACTAACACCATCAGATAATATATTTGTAGAGAAGCTTTATGTAGTCAGATTTCCATGGGAGGGGAGTCCACATTCAGGTTAATTTAGGATTCCCAAATATTTAAAGGGACACACCACAGACCAATGGCATTGTTCATCAATAACCGGTAAAGCGCTGTAGAGGTTAAATTACCACCTGCCTATGTGTCTCACATTCATCTTTCATTCATTGTTCATTCATGGTTTCCTGACAGCGGGCAGATGTTTCAGCTACTCCGTCTCTGTCTTGTGGTCATTGTAATTAAATCCCTGTTTTATTGTCACTTCTATGAAAGGGAAACATCTGCTCAGACGTGAGAAGCTGAGCGGGAGACGTCTGCGCTCTGACAACTTCTTGTTCCACATGTTGATGTAGAAATTTTCTATCTATCATAATCCGTTCGGCAAAAAACTATTTATGTATAGGGCGGAGGGAGAGAACGTTCTGTAATCTCCTAATACAGATACAGCTGTAGTTCAATGTGTTTCTCGAATTGCCTATGGACGCGCCTGTGAACTATTACTGTCTCAGTATACATTAAAATAGGGTCGCCACCCTCAGATAACTTTAACTTGTTGTTTTGTATATGGAGCACTTACTAAATACAGGACTTTATCAGGGGCAAACGCAGGATTTTTAGAGGGGGCGTTTCCACACCACGCCGCCAGTGGGCGTGACCAGCATGCATGGGGGCGTGGCTATAATTTAGACAGTGCTTGGCTGCTCTCCAACTCTTCCTATCCCCATAATATACATGGACAATGCTGCGTGCACTACTGTTAGGTGCACGCAGCTCTCCCTTTTCAAGCAGAGCCGTGTGAAGCGGGGGCAGGGTCCAGCCACCTCAATTATACAGTGCCCCAGGCTTGGAGGGGGTTTCCAGGCACTAGGAAACCCCCCCCCCATCGGTTTACCTATGATTATCTTACCCTCTCCTCTGTCTCCCCCCCATGACTTTATATAATAATGACAGCATTGATTATTATTTATGTTTTTAACCCTTCACTATAGTTCAAAAGTCATTCACTTCCAGAAAGCCAGAGATCATTGTCTTTCCTTACTTGTCAGAGCAGCTCTGGTTCAATCAGAAGTTTCTCCCTGAATGCTGTCATATTTTTGTATAAGCCTATCCCACATCCTTAGTCACAGGCTTTGATCAATGAACAGAGAGCAATATGTGTTACTTGGTTTTACCATCTACATTTCCCTATTTTACACACACAGATAATAAGAACAAAAAAAAACATTTTCATTACTATGCAAGTTTTTTTTTTGCTCTGTCTATATATAATGCAACACCATTTACTATGATAGTAATGGTCACATCTCCCAGTCAGGGGTGGATGCGATGACAAAAAACTACAATATAAAAAAAAAGTAAAAGGAGTTTAGATTCACTTTAAGGAGACAGTACAAAGAGAAGTAATACATGTTTTGCAGAATGCTAGAATATTGTGACCATTAAATAACAATTGCACTGTTGTATATGTTAGTTTGACAGATCAAACTTTATTGCAACCCCAATGACATCTCACAAATCAGCATTGGTTAGAGGCATTATCTCACCATCTATTGAATTGAATAGCCGTGACATGTATACTGTGCTGCCTAACAGATGGTGCACTGCAGTCTGCTCCATCTGTACCTGCTGAGTGTATCTAACAAAATGTTAGTTGATAATTATCCTACATTTATTTCCCTTTATGTTATAATGATGTTTCACAGATCTCCTTGGTGGGTGCTTCGTATACAAGTGTCTTTGTTCATTCTTGTACAACTCTCTATACTGCTGCTATGTAATTAGTAGAAGAGAATATAGTTTCTGTTCTTCCACATAAATAGTGAGACAGATGTAGCCTGGTGGGATATTGCTGCAATGATGGACTCCTCGAACTTCCTTGTTTGTTGCTAAAAAAAAATGTGATAAGTCATATGGTTTATCCATATTGCTGGATTATTTTCGATGTCGATAATTTACCCCTAGCTGCCAAATTTCCAGAGACTGTCCCAGGATTTAAAGGTTTGTCCTTGTAAACGTCCCCATTTTTCAGTTTTTACCACTGGCACAATAACAATCTGATTTGTATGCATGTTAAAGCAGCAATTCTACATAGAATACTGTTACATTTTAAACATGCATCTATCTATTTCTTAGCCATTCTCCTACAAATTATGATCTCCTTTTCAAAAGATCTCTGCATGGCAAACAAAAATGGCTGCCAGACACAGTCGGTCTGCTAAACAGACACAGGCTCACAGCTCTCAGTATGTCATGTGATGGCAAAGGGGATTGCACTGCGCAGTCAGAGCTCAGAGGGGTGTTGCAAAGCCTCACTGCTCACTACATAATATGACATGTGACTGTGGTTGCCATGGTATTCCTGAATCATAAATCATTAATAGCAGCCTGAAGAAAAACAAGAAAGGAAATTTGTAACTACAGTACCAACATTTCTCTTATAGCCTCTGACAGTGATTTATGTTAAAAAACACACCAGATTTTCTCATGGGATTGCTGCTTTAACTGCAATTCTCACCTTCTATTTTTATTCTCTGGGCTTTAGAAGTTAACATTTATATAACAGGATTATTTAAAATACAAAACAGTGCACTGTCGTCATATCCAGTACATCACAGCTCTTGCTTATTACCCTTATCCTTGTAAATGTTTATAAACACCCTTTTATGTCTATAAATATTTAGTAAGTTCACCATTGTACAGAGTTTATGTTGTACAGGACACTAATATTTATATTTAATTTGAAGAGGCTTAGGTTCTCCTTAAATCGGCCCCAAGAAACCCTGGAGGGTGATGCTGCGGAGGGGAAACCCAACGCCATTAAACTTCCCAATCTACCGCTGACCACGACGACCAGGAAACCAGGAGCAGAAGCTGCTACAGTAAGTGGAAATCTGCTGTAATTAGTGAATAGTTACAGAAAGGTAATTCTAGGAACAGAATGATCCTTATATTAAATAGGGACTTACTATGTGCAGTTAGAAAAAAATGGACTTATTTAACTGAATGCACAATTACCATTGATATACTAATAAAAACATGTGTATTTTAAGGAATAATGCATCCACTTCTGTAAGTTATTAAGGATGTAAGAAGTCAACTCAAAGATCTGTGAAAAGCACACAGAACTCCATTGTTGACTTGTAATGATAGACTTACAATTTACAGAGGAAGGAACAATATTCCTTATATAAATGATGTTTGATTTCAGAATGCATTATTAAGTATCCTAAAGAGCAAGAAAAACTGTATTGTAGATAATAAGGATATTACAAATCACCTCAGAGTTCTGAGACTGGGGCAGCACGGTGCCTCAGTGGTTAGCGCTTCTGCTTCACAGCACTGGAGTTCGATCCCCAACCATAGCCTTAGCTGTGTAGAGTTTGTATGTTCTCCCCATGTTTGCGTGGGTTTCCTCTGTGTGCTCTGGTTTTCTCCCACACTACAAAAACATACTAGTAGATTAATTGTCTGCTATCAAATTGACCTTAGTCTCTCTGTCTGTGTATGTTAGGGAATTTAGACTGTAAGCTCCAATGGGGCAGAGACTGATGTGATTGCGTTCTCTGTAGAGCGTTGCAGAATTAATGGTGCTATATAAATAGTTGATAATGATGAGACCAGGGTTGAATCTCTTCTGTGTCCCTGAGTCTTTATACAGTGGTGATAGAATGTTCAAGAATTCTTTAGAATGTTCTGAATTTCTGCATAAATGTGTTCTTAGATGTGTTCACATCATCATCTAAGTATTAAAAATAGATAAAGAGTACCCAATAAAGTAAATAACACACCAAAGAATATATTTTTTCATTCATGTATTGATCAAAATGCATTAAATGTATTTTTCAAGAAAAAGTATGTGAACCTACGCTTTCAGTAACTAGAGTGACCCCCCTGAGTAGAAATGACTTCAGCCAAATGTTTTTCGGTAATTGTAGATCAGTCCTGTCCAGCGGCTTGGAGGAATTTTGGTCCATTTTGGCTCAGTAGTGTCACTGGTTCTTTGTGAATTAATAGGCTTCCCTGGTTCATTCCACAAAATGGCTGCCTCCGTTCTTTAGCATAGTAAAAAATCTATGTGTTGTTTTTTTGACAATTTATTTTCAAACAATAAATCAGGAAAACGCTCTTAAAAAGTGTACAAAAAATATTGTCTCCAAGTGTGACATTTGAGTGGATTTAATTTTATATTTCTGTGAAATAGGAAACTGTTGCTCAAAATTTAAAAATAACATGGAATCCAAATGGTCTTTTACGACAATAAAACCTTTAACGTCAGTTTTGAAACTACGGCTCATCCCTCAGTGTTGTCACTATCGATGGGCTCCATTTTCATGACTTTCCCCTCGGTCAACAAAATGGCTGCCTGTACGGTGTGTGTAATTCATAGGTACTGGAAATTTCTGAGGTAAAATGTACAGAAGGAAACAGGCAGATCGATGACGGTGCCCGGGGAGCAGTAGATGAATGTTCTGGTGGCCAAATGAGAAATGTCAAGTTTGATATACTCCGAATAAACCTTCATTTTGCTTCTGGCACTTGGATAAATAGATACAGGTCTGCTGGACGAGCAGTGTGCCAGTAAGATAAACATTGCAGCGGACAGAAATATAGACATCACCGCTACTGTAATTTACTTTTATGGAACGTTACTGTACATTGTAAATCAGTGTAAACGTGTCAAAATTTTAATACGAATATATCACAGGTTCCCCCCCAACTTATATAGCAGAGTGTATTACTGAAAAATAAACCAAATATCTCTTCTTACGTCAATCCGTTGACACTTCCCTTTTCCAATGACCCAACCGGCACTTATGTAAAGAATGTCCTGTTTACAGGGTTACAGACTGTCAGATTTGGGGGTATATACCTGTAAATTCAGTCCACGTCACATTTACAGACCTGTATAAATCACCTGCACTAAGTGCTACGGTTCTTATTTGCTATTTTTTTTGTGTTGTAGGCAGATTAAGAAATATCATGTATTTTTAAATATCTACAAGCATAAATAAAAATAAAGGGAAGATGAAGATATATGAGCATTCTGCATAGTGTGAGTATGCTTGTAAGAGAGGAAACACAACGGTACCTGTAGACTTTACACTAACCAAAATACCAACAAAAAGGATCATCATAACCATACTTGTCAACATGGGCAAGATGATTCCCGGGAGGTCCGGGATGCAGGTGGGTATGTGGGGGCGGGGTTTAAAGAATCACGTCATTAGCCCCGCCCCCAAAATCGTCATCACTAATCTGAACCAATAAAAATGGGGCGGGGCCACAATGCGGGTCCATGATGTCACTAGGCTCCACCCCCTCCGTTTAGTTTACACAGACGGCCAGGATCAGAGAGAATTGCCTGCTCTCCCGGGAGTCCGAGAGAACTCCCGGAAATTCGGGAGTCTCCTGGACATTCCGAGAGAGTAGGCAACTATGATCATAACAGAACCAGTAAAACGATTTAAAAAAGTAAAAGACTATATTAAGTAGTGTAATCATTTTATTAAGTTAAAATACATTTCATTTTAGGCAACCTATTACAAACCTTGTTCAGATAGAACGACCTGGGCCAGTGATAGATTCCTATCCTTGCCTCCTGTGGTCTAGACTGATTGACCTTCATGTTAGCTTGGCCCTAATTTTGCAGGACCTCATCTTACCAAATATTCCTTTCCCATCTCTCCTCTTTATCCACTTTTTTCCTAGTAACCTTTGTGCCTCCTCTAAAGTCTTACAAATGACTAACAACAGCAACTTGCTAACCTGGGTATATATATATATATGTTATTCTCTGTCAAATGTTCTCCTTGGTAAATAAATGATGACTAAAGCAAATCCTCGACTACATATATCTTTGGAAGACGCTAAGCGGGTTATTGACCCCATAGCCTGAAAGAAGCGTTTCCGCAGTAATTATTCATACTCAATGTAAACCAGCATTACTAAGTTCATGGCTCTATACAACCTACAGAACGTGCTGATTTTCACCATAATGTTGAATAAAGCTATGATCTTGTGATCTCGGAGCCTCCGCTGTTTCCTATAACGTGTCACCTCTCCACCAGGTCCCGGGGGGGCGGGAGGAGGTCTCGGGGGTTCAGCCTTGCCACGAGGCAGACGTCGTAAGAGTCATGCATGGGGGCTCTGGTGCATATTACATTCCACTGGTTCTCCCACGGGTCAAACTCCAGAATCTCCTTTGTAATCACCTCATGCCGATCTGCAAAATAAATGTCCGCTCAGTCATCCAAGTAACAGGAGATGAGAGGGAGGAGTGTTTTCCTGTAAGAAAGATTTTGTAACAACAGAGTATATTTCAGGAATGCAGATGTTTTAAGACATGGGGGTATATTTACTAAACTGCGGGATTGAAAAAGTGGAGGCATTGCATATAGCAACCAATCAGATTCTAGCTGTCATTTTGTAGAATGTACTGCATAAATGATATCTAGAATCTGATTGGTTGCTATAGGCAACATCTCCACTTTTTCAAACCCGCAGTTTAGTAAATATACCCCATAGGGTGCAAAATTACTTATTTAGGCTGTATTCATCCACTTGTGGACAGACCAAAATCTGAACATGGGTAATTGAGGTACAACAATATTCTGTAGATCTCTAAAAAAACCTTGTAGATGATCATTATTTGCAAGTATAAAAAAGACACTATAAATGTAATGTAATTTGGGGGAGGTGAGGTTCTAGGTGTTGCAAACTGTTCAATAAATTGAGTTTAGAAGTGACTGTAGAATGACAGTGTGACGCTGCTCGATGCAATGTGTAGATGAAGCTGATTGGACGAGCCACGGCAGCCGTCCAATTAACTACCTAGGCACATTGTACTAAGCATTGATGTGATAATTATTGTCAGATCTGTGCTGTTTCAGACACAAAATACCCATTCTTCTGCCCAGGTTTTCTGGGTAGACACAGGGCCTGATTTTGAGTTTTGGAGCAAAGCAAAGAAATGGAGCAAATTTGCACCTTGGCAAAACCATGTTGCATTGGAGGGGGAGGAAAATTTAAAATGTGGGGACAGATTTATAGTTGGGGTAGGGCATGTCCTGGATCAAATTTAATTTCATTGTAAAATAAAGCTATCAAGTATTTGTGTGCTACATGACAAGACAGACAGTGTATTCCTTGTGTGCAAAAAAATAAGACAATGTTTACCCCTTGCATTGTAACATGGTTTGTCCAGGTGCAAATTTGCTCCTTGTTTTTGTTTTGCTCCTTATTCAAAATCAGGCCCATAGTCTTCAAAATATTACATCAGGATCTACACGATTTACCTTTTAAACAACTAATTGATTCCATCAACAATACAGTAATAATTACATTTTTTACACGATTTTTAAATGGTTGTAAAAACGTTCCTTTTATTTTTCTGTATTTCCACGGTTTACACGGTTTTAATATTTTATAAACGATGGCAGGGATGATAATTCCAATTAAGTATGACACAGTCGTCCCCAGAATGAAGAGCAGATTCTGGGTAGGCAGATGTGTGCAGACAGGTGCGCTTATTAAGCTTGTTAAAAATGAAGGAGAAAAATAAATCTTAATTGCGCCCGATTTATGTTATTATAAAAGATTTTTTTTTTTTTTAAAGGGAAGGAAGGAGTGGGGGTATAAGAGGGGGGGGCAGCGTAATATTCAATGCTAAGCATACATAAACAGTAACAATTCAGTCCAATAACAATAATTAATAGCCACCAACGTGTGCACCCAACCCACCAATACCATTCAATGAGCCCAGGGGGCAAATGTATCAACTGCTAATTTTTTCAACTCGCCGCTATTGAGAGAATTGTCTGCCAAAAATAAAACCCCATGTTTTATCCACAAAGATGGGTATCTAAGCCTGAATGTTCTAAATAGAGACTAGGGGGTATATTTACTAAACTGCGGGTTTGAAAAAGTGGTGATGTTGCCTATAGCAACTAATCAGATTCTAGCTGTCACTTTGTAGAATGTACTAAATAAATAATAACTAGAATCTGATTAGTTTCTATAGGCAACATCACCACTTTTTCAAACCCGCAGTTTAGTAAATATACCCCATGATATGTAATATGCTCTAGAAATTAGTGTATTTTTTATTTAAAGTTTTTTTTATTATTTTATACTCATTATTATTAGAATAACCCTAGTAGGTCAGAATAAACCTTTGGGATACACTAGAAATATATTTTACAGAAACTGTTTGCTCTCAGTGGTGCTGACACCAGCTCCAGCCATAGCGGAAACAATCAGTGCAGTTATTTATATATTTTTACTATGAGAGGTATCTGGGTCTTCTTAGGTGGGTCCCAGTGATCACGTGATCACATGTGGACTACCTGGAAGTACCACATGCAATATACAATACACATGCATTCTATTTCATGCAGTGTGTAACGTTTGCTCATCCCTCAGTGACAGCCCACCTCCAGGTGCACAGCACACAGATTTAAAGCACCGGGCTGTCCGATGCCAAAAGGGTGTTAGGGTGGGGGTTAATGGGTTAAGAAATTACTCTCCTTAGTAACCTTTGCAACCATGGAAACAATCAGTGTAATCCACGGTCTGTTTCCATGGTTACAAATGTTACCAAAAAATGGTCAGTCTATCTGTCAAATGGCAGCTACAGTGTGTTTCTGAGTTTTTAACAGACATTTTCAGACATAAGTCCTATTTCAAGCATAAAGAGTCAGCTTGGTAAGATATGGTATTCAGCATAATGATTTTAATACACATTTTGAGTGAAGTTTCCCTTTAAAGAGGCTCTGATTTAATGCATTTTCTCACTTGTGGCTAGTATAGGATAATGCATGGACTGAACTAAGTTTTATGCCATGTATAGACTCTGAGCAAACAGAGGTCTGTGTCTACCTCTACCGCCAGATAACTTCATACCATGCCAACACTGCTGGCTTAATGAAACTGCCAAGAGTAGGGCTACGCTGAACTGTAGCTGGTATCGGGGACCCATCAATTTACATGTAATACTCATCCTGCGGTACATAACATTCTGTATTTTAATATAACATATGGAACGCCATGTGATTCTTATTTAACGCCAGCACCCAGTGTAAATAGGGGGTGTCCTGCAGCTGCACTAACTATTACAACATGTTTACATCAGAACAACGCAACATTTTCACGCTTATACAACAGATGTTTTGTGTTCCACGTTGCGTCATCAGAGCAAGGTTAAAGGTTAAGTAACATATTTTCCTAGATTTTAAAACAACAACAAAGGACGCCCGCCCATTCCCAGAAATTCCAATCCTGTACACTAAAATACAAACACAGAGACGCGGAAAGTCAGCAGTTCAAGTCATTTCTCTTGGGGTAATAGCAGAAACATTCCTGACTCTAAATGCATCATATCCTCATGCTCCACCCTGTTCTGAAATGCGTTAGTCATCCAATCCCTCTCTAGTTAGTGTCACCACCACATCCAAAAGGGGGCATCGGTCATCTAAACTGAAATAACAGAACTATTCTATTATGTATGACACTATGTAATATTCTAACAATTCTGCCTTATATTTTTACTATAAAATCTGTAATATACAGTCATGGCCAAAAGTTTTAAGAATTACACAAGTATTGGTTTTCACAAAGTTTGCTGCTTCAGTCTTTTTAGGACTTTTTGTCAGGTGTTGCTATGGTATACTGAAGTAAAATTACAAGAATTTCATCTTTTATTGACAAGTACAATAAGTTTATGCAAAGAGTCAGTTTAAATCAAATGGTTGATTTAGGTGCAATCTTACTAGCAGCAATATCCTTGCCTGTGAAGCCCTTTTTGTGCAAAACAATGATGACTGCACGTCTTTCCTTGCAGATAACCATGGTTAACAGAGGAAGAACAATGATTTTCAAGCACCACTCTCCTTTTAAAGCTTCCAGTCTGTTATTCTAACTCAATCAGCATGACAGAGTGATCTCCAGCCTTGTCCTCGTCAACACTCTCATCTGTGTTAACGAGCGAATCACTGACCTGATGTCAGCTGGTCCTTTTGTGGCAGGGCTGAAATGTAGTGGAAATGTTGTTTTTGGGATAAAGTTCATTGTCATGGCAAAGAGGGACTTTGAATTTAATTGCATTTCATCTGATCACTCTTCATGACATTCTGGAGTATATGCAATTTGCCATCGTAAAAACTGAGGCAGCAGAGTTTGTGAACAATAATATTTTGTGTCATTCTCAAAACTTTTGGCCATGACTGTATATATTTTCATGAGCTGCACCAAACTAATAAGAATTTGCCCTAAATAACTGCACAGTGCAAAATGGATTCGCATATTGGGGGCTTAGGCTGAGCACATGGGTTTGTAGGACAAGACTGCGACATTTGTGAAGGAGTTTGCGTCAGCCGGTGGAAGGAGTCGGGTGGAGTGAGGGGCGTTCCTTACTAAGTACAGAGATCCGCACCAGTACAAAATGGAGATTTTATTTTGTGGAGCACAGATTTTTGAAATGGGATAGAAGGGAGATCCCAGAGTGCAGGTTAGGTGGCGAGTGCGGGAGGGGGCATGCTGATGCCATCATGTCACCATAGCCCCGCCTACTGCTGTGCAATGCAGCGAATCACAGCAGGGGGTGCACTTCCTATCTGAGCACTGTATTGTGGGACTGCCTGACGTCTCCTGGGAGCGTTCACACAGCGCTACGGGGAGTCTCTGGGGTCATGTTAGCCTCATGTGTCATGTTAGCCTCATGTGCCAACCCCCCACCTATGTGATAATGTGCCAACCCCCCACCTATGTGATATTGTGCCAACCCCCCACCTATGTGATAGTGTGCCAACCCCTCACCTGTGTGATAGTGTGCCAACCCCCCACCTATATGATATTGTGCCAACCCCCACCTATGTGATATTGTGCCAGCCCCTTACCTATGTGATATAGTGCCAGCCCCTCACCTATGTGATATTGTGCCAACCCCCCACCTATGTGATATTGTGCCAACACCCCACCTATGTGATATTGTGCCAACCCCCCACCTATGTGATATTGTGCCAACCCCCCACCTATGTGATATTGTGCCAGCCCCTCACCTATGTGATATTGTGCCAGCCCCTCACCTATGTGATATTGTGCCAACCACCCACCTATGTGATATTGTGTCATTCCCCCCAACTATATGATATTGTGCCAGCCCCTCACCTATGTGATATTGTGCCATTCCCCCCACCAATGTGATACTGTGCCAACCCTCCACCTATGTGATATTGTGCCAACCCCCCACTTATGTGATATTGTGCCAACCCCCCACCAATGTGATATAGTGGCAACCCCCCACCTATGTGATATTGTGCCAACCCCCCACCTATGTGATATTGTGCCAACCCCCCACCTATGTGATATTGTGCCAACCCCCCACCTATGTGATATTGTGCCAACCCCCCACCTATGTGATATTGTGCCAACCCCCCACCTATGTGATATTGTGCCACCTTCTTGATTCATGACAGTGTTCCTGGTTTGTGTTTCTCCAACAGATATTGAATAACAATTCAGGTTATGAAAGAAGTTGTTCAACGTGTTACCGGTTACATATAGTTGTATCTGTATTAGAACAGATTAAAGTGTCTGGCAGTAACTGAGCACAGAGATCACTGAACACACAAATTGCTTCTGTACAGAAATATAAAAACTCCTCTTTGATTGTGAATTGTAACCTTAATATTGGGGCCAATTCAGACTTCGCTCCAGAGTAAAAAACGTTCCATTACTTGTGTCTAGAAGAGGTAAAAGCCTGAAGATCTGATGGTTCAATCTGACCCTAGGTCAAAATACTTGTTCGATTCTTTCCAATCTCTGGTCAGGGCAGATGTTGTAAACGTCACCGATGTAACGTGTGCAGTTCTTTATTTTGTGGACATGCATCTTACCAGCCACACTGTGGGGGAAACGTTTCTTCTTTGCCAAGTGCTGATTTCTATGTATATTTACTGAAATGTCTTTGCTCTCTGGTTTATGTGTGTAAGACTATTGGACCATTATACAGCACATTTCCAAAGTGTTTTGTGAAGCGTAAGGAATGACCGTCCTAATAAACCTCCAGCTGTACATTCCCTGAATGCTAGCTCCATGAATTATGAGGTATGGTGAACGGCAGCATTGATAATCCACCCCAGGGGGGTGCTCACATTATAATGCTAGCTCATAGAAGGCTTCATATGTCGGATACGGTGTATCCGACTCGACTCCCTTTTTTACTTTCCACATTTTTCGGACAAGAGACTATGACATTCCATTTGGACAAGATATGATTCAGAGCGGGGGCTCGGAAGTTAAGGTAGAATCATCATCATCATCATTTATTTATATAGCGCCACTAATTCCGCAGCGCTGTACAGAGAACTCATTCAAACCATTGGAGCTTACAGTCTAAATTCCCTAACATACACACAAACACAGACAGACAGACAGGGAGAGACTAGGGTCAATTTTTTTTTAATTTTTTTTAGAATACGCCTGTGTCAGAATTTCTTTTGTCTTCCAGCGCAGGCGGGACGTTCCGTTAAGCGCAGGGCCCTTCTACCGTGCGCACCATATTAAGCCAGGCCCTGTATGTAGAATATGACTTCTGATTGATTGTCCGTGTTTGAATTCTTGCATCACTTTCTAAAATGTGTTCGTTGTTACACTAATGCTCTAAGGATATAGTATTTTATAAGAAACACATTTTATATTACCATTATGGTTGTTGTAGGATTTTCTCCTGTAGGGTTTCCTTGGATTATTCCACCAAATTGCTGCTGATATGTTATATAGTAGTATACATTGACATTGCTAGAACGTGCTACCTTAAACTGGATTCTTATTTTATAGAAATGTTTTATTGCACTGGTCCTCTTGTTAATGTTTCACTGTATATGTTTGTTGGGGTTGATTTGACCAGACAGCGAGATTTACAGATAGACTTGTTTTATTGATTACTACATTACAATCAATAAAGAGTATTGGTTTCTTTTATGTTGGTCTCCGTGATACCTCTAATCCCAGTTGATATTTGATCACATGCTTATTCATTTCCTCCATGGTGAATAAGGATCGGTCTGTGTTTAGTGTTGATGTGGCTTTTATAAATATGTTTTGTCACTTGTATATTTTGTCCCTGATATAAGGCCTGTGTTTGTAATCTAATTTTTGTTACGTTTTTTTTTTTTCTTTTTGCAGGTCTTGTGGACGGCATTCTGGTCCTTTATTTACTAGTGCTTTATATATTACAAGTGCTTTATATATTACAGCCAGTACTTTTGGTGGGTAAGCCAATTCTGTTTACAATTATTACAACACATCAATGTTCTTGGCTTTTCTTTTACAACAAGTTTGAAAGATGTATAAGTCTGAGGTCTCCATTTTTTTTATCACACACCTGAGAAGTGCCCAGAGCTTGAATTGGACGGATGTACGAGCGCTTGACCCTCGCACGCCCTTACGGGTCGTTGCCTACCTGCATACGCCCCTTCCCTTCCCCCGTTTCCGCTCTTGAAATCATGGGCAGTAGTAAGTGTCCTTTGCGTTCGAAAATAAATTGCATGCACTCTGGTTCACTGGCATATGGTGCATTTCTGGGCACACATCGGGTAATTTGTAGGCACGTAATGGCATTTATGTTCCTTCATGAACCAGGCCCAATGTGCTTAGCAAACGAGGATGAAATCGATATGACAGCGCTGGGACTAATCATGAACCCAGTAAAGCGTGTTACCTATACTGACCAGCAGGTGGCAGATAACCGTCTGACAGCAGCGTGCTGGGGGGATTTTGCATTTCGTTTGTAGATAACCCTCCCTCTTTCGTGCACCTGTTCTTAGAAATAAATTGAGCAACTTCTTTTTTGTGTATTATTGTTTGTGAGTATTGTATGAGGTCAGAAGCTGACAGGGAATACTGGTCCTTGTAGTGCCTGCCTTTTGGAACACACGAATATATGACCCAATATCACCATCACCATTTATTTATATAGCTCCACTGATTCCGCAGCGCTGTACAGAGAACTCATTCACATCAGTCCCTGCCCCATTGGAGCTTACAGTCTAAATTCCCTAACACACACACACACACACACAGACAGACAGACAGACTAGGGTCAATTTTGATAGCAGCCAATTAACCTACTAGTATGTTTTTGGAGTGTGGGAGGAAACTGGAGCACCCGGAGGAAACCCACGCAAACACGGGGCGAGCATACAAACTCCACACAGATAAGGCCATGGTTGGGAATTGAACTGAAGACCCCAGCGCTGTGACTCAGAAGTGCTGACCACTAAGCCACCATGCTGCCCTAAACAGTGGTACTCCCACTATTTAGGGCTACAACCGTACTATTAGCAGAAGCGCCGTGAAGTGGCGGGTGGCTTATCATATATTTGCAAAGTTGTGGAACTAAGACTTCTGAATGTTATTTATAAATTGAGGGCCGTTTTAATTAGTTTATTTTACTGGCTGGCAGTGTGCTGGGATTTTAGTGTGTTTCGTTATTAAATAGCCCAGGCTAACCCATCAGCCTTTGTATTGTACATGACTTCAAAATATATAGATTTTTAACAAAAGACAATGGAGGTCTGTACAATATAACTCCAGGATATAGTGACCTAATCTCACAGTCCCTACAGCCGCTATATCATAACATGTCTTTTATCTTTTATGTGAATAACTTATTTTTAGTCAGTATAGCGCTATGGAATGGGGGCGCTCAGCTTTCTGTGTAACTTTGCAATTAATACCCATGTGCTGCTAGGTCTGGCTACAATACAAAGCAGCAGGGTCTCACCGAGTATTAAATGTTTTATCTTTCTGTAGGACCTTTGATAAATCGTCCTTATTCTCAGGTATCCTGCCGGCCTCTTTATCTCACCACGCATCGCTGAGAAGCAGTGCATGCTGGGATCACCCGTTATTATAGCTTTTTTTTTTATTTTCTTATCATCATAACTTATTTTTCATAAGGAATCCAATTCATCAGGATGACAGTCAATGCTACAATAATAAAAAAAATATGACCTCCTCTCATTGAGAATTACGACCTTTCATAATATTGTAACAATAAAAAAGATATTATACATTATCATTGTATAATATCCACTTCCAATCATAATTCATAAAAAAACAAAAAACTCAAAGATGCCGAAAGTGAAAAGAAAAACGTTGCTTAAATAGTTAGTTAATTAATGGTATTATATTTACTGGATACTGAAACACAGAAAATCAAAGTTGTCTTCTTTGGACCATTGTAAACAATTGTAAATATGAATTATTAATAGTAATATTAATTCTTGGTCCAGTGCACATTGGTGGAAGTGGGGTGTATACGGGGGGTGTGTCATACCACATTGTAACACTATCACATTCCTGTCACTTACATTATATATGTGTCTGAGTGTATGTTAGGGAATTTAGACTGTAAGCTCCAATGGGGCAGGGACTGATGTGAGTGAGTTCTCTGTACAGCGCTGCGGAATCAGTGGCGCTATATACGCCTCTGTCCACCCAGTGTTTGAGGAGGTGGGCGTGGCTTTTTTTGACATCATAAAGTGGGAGTGGCAAGGCATATGATAACGTGATGGCTTATGGGGCTTATTTTCTAACGTTGCATTAAACAATCGGACACTCACTTTTGTTATCTGTCGTGCACTAGAAAAATGGAAGCTTGCTGCGGATTTGTTGTTTTAGTTCACGGCAGAATAACGGCTGGAGAGTTACAGGTGCCTAATCCTAATAGTTTCTTAGAACTCCGGTAACATTGAACGTTCTTGAACATTCCACTTGGGATCCGTATATTATCACATGACCTAAATCCCGCTGTCGTTTATTGCAGAGGAGAATTTTTTGTCCTAGCATTTTGTGTAAAATACAATTTTTCTGCATATTGAGAAACTTCTAACATCTCCCTGTCTACTTCCACATCGTCTGCCATTTAGGCCAGAAATCATCCTCCGCTCCCAAAATGTTACACATGTCTATGGGGTGTGATTCCGTGGACCCCTCCGGCTCTGTGCGCAGCTTCAATGACCGCCAAAGAGGGGTGGGACCAGGGCCGGATTAAGGGAATGGAGGCCCCTGGGCTAAGGGGGCCTCCATTTCCCTGTGAGGGCCCCCCCCCCCATATCCGAGTCGACCCACCAGTGAGCCGAGCCGCCCCCAAGGCCCTTGCCTCCTTCTCCTGCCATTGCAGTCCTTCCCCGGCGCGCTGTACGCTCTTTACTGAGGAGATCTCATGAGAGTGAGACTCAGGAGGTCTCCTCAGTAAGGAGACTACAGCGCGCCGGGGAAGGACTGCAGTGAAAGCACTTTCAAGGGCCCCCTGGATGCCCGAGGCCCCTGGGCTGTAGCCCAGTTAGCCCTAGGGTTAATCCAGCCCTGGGTGGGACTGTGCGGACCAATAGGAAGCTACTCGCCCATGCAGTCATGTTCTCTCACCTATGATCCAGCAGAGATGGAAACTGAGCCTCTACCACAATCGCCAAAGCCATGCCACCCCTTGGTGCCCCAATCGCCAGCAGCACAACTGTTATTTTATGACTTCATGACCTCTTTTTGCAAGAATGTATCCGACTTTAGGTGAAGTGCATTAAGTTTGCAAAAAACTGCTGAAAATTACAGCATCTGGAGGGTAGGTGCGCAAAACTTTGTATGGTTGGAGTTGGCGGACTAGGGCGTTCCTAAATAAAGGCAGGCTAGGAACACTTATGTACCTCATTTTATGGCCAAATATAAAAACAAGTTTTTCATTATTATTTTTTTTCTTCGCAGTACAAGATATTTAAACAAAATTCAAGGGCTGGAAAGGGAATTTTCTTGGGGACATCCCCTGGTTTTCAGAACCCTTCACCCTCCCCCCACAAAAGGACATCTCTTTTATACTCTTTTAGAGGTGGCGGACACCAGGCCTTGACCAATAATTTCAATGGTACTCTTCCTGCACTATATATCTCCATATTAAACTGGAAAATACAATTTGAGGTGCAATTCTACCAATGTAAGGATTTGGTCCTAAAGTGACTTTGAAGTGATGTTTTTACTGTTTCCATCACTTGCATTTTGGGGTCGGTGTATCTCCCTCTCACGGGAGGAAGTAGTACCTAGAAGTGGATACAGAGGCCTGCATTGTTTTGCAGTTTGCTATTCATCTTTGGGGGTATATTTGAATATGTGGAGATGTTGCCTATAGCAACCAATCAGATTCCAGCTGCCATTTATTTAGTACATTCTACAAAATGACAGCTAGAATCTGAATGGTTGCTATAGGCAACATCTCCACTTTTTAAAACCCGCAGTTTAGCAAATATACCCCTTAGTGTCTTGGGACAGACATTCACGGAAATATGACAATGTACAGCAAACGACCTCTGACGATTTTCAGAGTACACGGAGCTGTTCTGACATTAATGAAAACAAAAGACATTATATTACAAGTTATAATATATTATATCTAGGTTTATATACGCTTTAATACGTGCTGTGTATCACCCGCTGACCTGAATGTACCCGTATATATATATAAGGGTTACCTGAGCCTTGCTCAATGATTGCAACTTGCTTACAACATTGATCTCTCATTTTGGTGCGGCATGGACATTGATTTCTCACCAGGGATAGAGCATATAACATACGGAAGGTCTACAGGGAATTTAATTGTGCATTGAAGCAAGCATGTAATTACCTGCACAGTTATTACCACGCCTGGGTTGCGATGAAAACAACAGGGCCCAGTGCTTGACAAGTAACCCTTCTATAGCCAAACAACCATGAGCAGCGACTGGATTCCATCGGAGAATACTATTAGTTCTTCTATGCCTCCAAAACATCTTATTTAGCTGAACAGTATTCAGGGTTATTTTTGAGGATTTAACTGACTAGGGTCATGCCGAGGATGTAACCAGCTAGATGCATGCCGTCGATGTGACCGGCTAGGTGCATGCCGTGGATGTAACCAGCGAGGTGCATGCCGTGGATGTGACCGGCTAGGTGCATGCCGTGGACGTAACCAGCGAGGTGCATGCCATGGACGTAACCAGCAAGGTGCATGCCGTAGACATAACCAGCTAGGGGCATGCCATGGACTTAACCAGCTAGGGTCATGCCATGGACGTAACCAGCGAGGTGCATATCATGGACGTAACCAGCTAGGTGCATGCCGTGGACGTAACCAACGAGGTGCATGCCGTGGACGTAACCAGCGAAGTACATGCCATGGAGGTAACCAGCTAGGGTCATGCCATGGACGTAACCAGCGAGGTGCATATCATGGACGTAACCAGCGAGGTGCATGCCATGGAGGTAACCAGCTAGGGTCATGCCATGGACGTAACTAGCGAGGTGCATGCAGTGGACGTAACCAGCTAGGTGCATGCCGTGGATGTAACCAGCTAGTTGCATGCCGTCGACGTAACCAGCTAGGGTCATGCCATGGACGTAACCAGCGAGGTGCATGCCGTGGACGTAACCAGCTAGGTGCATGCCGTGGATGTAACCAGCTAGTTGCATGCCGTGGACGTAACCAGCTAGGTGCATGCCGTGGATGTAACCAGCTAGTTGCATGCCGTCGACGTAACCAGCTAGGTGCATGCCATGGACGTAACCAGCGAGGTGCATATCATGGACGTAACCAGCGAGGTGCATATCATGGACGTAACCAGCGAGGTGCATATCATGGACGTAACCAGCTAGGTGCATGCCGTGGACGTAACCAGCTAGGTGCATGCCGTGGACGTAACCAGCGAGGTGCATGCCATGGAGGTAACCAGCTAGGGTCATGCCATGGACGTAACCAGCGAGGTGCATATCATGGACGTAACCAGCGAGGTGCATGCCATGGAGGTAACCAGCTAGGGTCATGCCATGGAGGTAACCAGCTAGGGTCATGCCATGGACGTAACCAGCGAGGTGCATGCCGTGGACGTAACCAGCTAGGTGCATGCCGTGGATGTAACCAGCTAGTTGCATGCCGTCGACGTAACCAGCTAGGTGCATGCCATGGACGTAACCAGCGAGGTGCATATCATGGACGTAACCAGCGAGGTGCATATCATGGACGTAACCAGCTAGGTGCATATCATGGACGTAACCAGCGAGGTGCACATCATGGACGTAACCAGCGAGGTGCATATCATGGACGTAACCAGCTAGGTGCATGCCGTGGATGTAACCAGCTAGGTGCATGCCGTGGACGTAACCAGCTAGGTGCATGCCGTGGACGTAACCAGCTAGGGGCATGCCATGGACATAACCAGCTAGGTGCATGCCGTGGACGTAACCAGCTAGGTGCATGCCGTGGACGTAACCAGCTAGGTGCATGCCGTGGACGTAACCAGCTAGGTGCATGCCGTGGACGTAACCAGCTAGGTGCATGCCGTGGACGTAACCAGCTAGGGGCATGCCATTGACATAACCAGCTAGGTGCATGCCGTCGACGTAACCAGCTAGGTGCATGCCGTGGACGTAACCAGCTAGGGTCATGCTCCTCAAGAGTTACCAACAGTTCATGTTTTCAGTATTTCATTAATTATGCCCAGGTGAGATAATCTATTTCGCTGGGTCAGTAATTATATCACCTGTTTCTACAAACTGAAATCCTGAAAACATGACCTGTTGGTAGCTCTTGAGGACATAGTCCACGCACAGTCAGGCCAACCTTAGTCATAATAAGAGAGGATATCTTCCGTCTAACAGGAGCTACAGAAAGCATCAGTCTCCAAGTGGACATAAAGCGATGGGGATATGAACCAATCGGTTACACTACACGGTGGACAACATTATTATATGCCAGCATGCGGTAGAGGACGACATTCTCTATGATGCAAGAGAAAGAAGTGGACCATGAAAACTGAGCCCGGCACAATAATTTAAGAATTAAATACAAAAGTACCTCGGCCAGGCTTCCAACAGGGGCCCGTCAGTGGTGATCATGGTGGAAGTGGATGGGGACCAGGTCCATCTGTACAAGATTATAGGCTGGGGAAAGTGGCTGCGTGCCCCAGTAGCTTCCTGTCTGCATGGATGCACTCATCCTAGACTGCACCGGGGCCTGAGATTAGGACATATTGACGGAGTGTATACAGGCTCCCCCAATGTCAGATGTTTATATATTTTTATCTTGTTGTAGTATAAATTTTATATCTTGTTTTATGTCATATGTGTCCTTTCTCATATATTGTATTTTTGGTGAATTAATAATTTTATGAGGCACTCGGGGGGTGTCCTTATCTGTCTGCACTCCAGTAAACATGGGTGCAACCCCGCCCCCCTCCCATCAGCAATCTCAGTTGACACCTGTTGTGCCATTTGCCCACCCCTATCAGGGGCAAACGCAGGATTTGCAGAGGGGGGTTTCCACACCACGCCGCCAGTGGGCGTGACCAGCATGCTTGGGGGCGTGGCTATAATATTAGACAGTGCTTCGCTGCTTTTTAACTCTCCCTATCCCCATAATATACATGGGTATTGCTGCATGCACTACTGTTAGGTGCACGCAGCTCTCTCTTTTCGAGCAGAGCCGTGTGAAGCGGGGGCAGGGTCCAGCCACCTCAATTATACAGTGCCCTAGGCTTGGATGGGGGTTTCCAGGCACTAAGAACCCCCCCCCCCTCCTCGGTTTTCCTATGCCTATTGACCAATCCACGCTATTGATTTTGTTTATCCCCTATACAAGGAGGCTCTCACGTCCGGGTAATGGCCTGTTCTGTAGATTGTGATGTGTATTGCTAGATTTTATTATTTATATATATATGTTGATCTATGCCCTTATGTGCCCTTTCTTTTAATGTCAAGGGGCTCAGCAGTTCCCCTTAAACACAGCAAACTATATTCATCATGACTGGGCTAAAATGTGCTATTGTCTTTCTTCAAGAAACTGACTTCTCCTGTTTACACCAGCCATAATGGAAGTTCAGATCTCGTCCTACGACTTTTCATGCGTGGGAAAATGGAAGTAGCCACCACTGATATCTTTACCTTTCATACTGAAGGGGGAAGGTATCTAATCTTGATAGGTAAGCTGTAGAATTCCATGTACACCGCAGTTAATATCTGTGCCCGCCAGCCAGAAGCAGCACAGGATTCTTGCTAAACTGGTCTCAATTATTTCTCCAAACAGGAAAGGAAATACGATAATGGCAGATGAATTTAATACCGCGTTGAATGTGAGAATGGATAGGTCAAAATCTGTAGCCCGTTCTTCGTCCAGCACTACAAGTCAAAGCTCGAGGGCTTTAAAAATCTTCTTACGTTACCTTTGGAATATGAATTCTGGAGGGTTAAGGAGCCCCTTCCAAAATGTTAATATTTTAGATACACAGTACTTATAAGGATTCATATAATCCAGCTTTGAACTGCCTCAGGAAATCTCTAATATTCATCAGATCATGTCCCTCTATCAGCTGATCTCTTAGGTCTATCGAAATTTCTTCCTCTCCTACACTTAGCAATTAAAGAGTCCCCAATTTTAAGCACCAACTGGAATCCCTGATACTTTGAACTTAATTCTTCTCCTTAAATGACAAAGGGGTATATTTACTAAACAGTGGGTTTGAAAAAGTGGAGATGTTGCCTATAGCAACCAATCAGATTCTAGCCGTCATTTTGTAGAATGTTCTGAATAAATGATAACTAGAATCTGATTGGTTGCTATAGGCAACATCTCCACTTTTTCAAACCCGCAGTTTAGTAAATATACCCCTTAGTGTCTGTTGGATGACCATAACACAATATGGATACCTTAATATATATCCATCCCCGACCAAGGGAGAGGGTCTGTCTGAGGTGGAAACGACCGTACAGCTTCAAGAGATGGAATCCCACCATAAGACGAGAGGAAGAACTCCCACACTGCGAAAGATGGCAGCAATACGAAGGGAACTGAACATTTTGCTTTCTTCCCAAGCTGAGAATAAACTGAGAAGGATTAAACAGAAGTTCTGTGAGAAAGACAATAACGCTGACAAACAGTCTGGCAACTAAGCTCGGATATAAAACCTTGCAGCGCGACATACTGGCAATTAAAACTAGATCTGGACAAAAGACCTTTGATCGCAGGTTAATTAGAGAAGAAATTTCAGAAATATAATCTGCACAGCCTGCAGGATTTGACAAACTTTAATAAAGAAACCTTGAATTATTTTTTAATTAAGTGTAAAATGCACAAACTTTCATCTCATGTAGCGGAAGAATGGAGCGTTGAAATCTCTGTAGAGGAGATTGTTTAGATTATTAAAGGGAAAAATACAGGAAAAGCGCCTGGTCCCAGTGGGTTTTCTGCTGTTTATTACAAAACATTTTCCGCTATTCTCGTCCCTCACTCCTTGTTTAATGATATTCTGAAGTTTGGCTCGTTCTCAAGAAGGGGACAGGAGACCATAATTGAGGTCATTTATAACGATGGAAAAATTGCACACAAATGGCTTATATCTCTTCTTAATAATGACATGAAAAATATATGGCAAAATCTTGGCTACGTGACTTCTACCAGCTCTTAAAAACAATGATGATTTATTTGGATTTCATCCTGGGTCGTCGACTTTTGCCTGAAATTGCCCCTTGAAAACACAGGAATACTCTGTTGCTGACAGTAGATTATAAATAACTGACCTTCCTTAGCAATATATGTGTCCATAGAAACAAACCATGGACTGCACTTTTTCCATGGATACATATATCGCTAAGCTGCTAAATTACTCACAATCTATCTGTCAGATAGCACTAGCAGTGTTTTCAAGAGGAGTTTGCAGGCAAAAGTCCTATTTTAAGTATAAGGAGTTATTGTAATATGTTGTAGTATCCGCCATAGTTTTAGTTAAGCACCATAATTTATGAGACTAGCTACATTTTAAATGTCTGTACTATGGAAAGGCAATCTAATTGAAAGGTAATTGGAAAAAATGCATATTAGCAATGCACGTTTTAAATTCCCAATTGTATACATTAATCTTTATTTAAAGCCTCCGATGACCATCTCTGCAGGACAGCTGCTCAATGCTCATACTACTCTTTTAGTACTTCCAGCGTGACAGCCCATTACCATTGTGTTTGTGTTTGTGTATACACGCAACGCTACCTGGAGATGAACCCTTGCTGGGGCAGAGTATGTGACGTCTTATATGTTTTTCTTTTCCTGTCTAAGGCAATGAGCGGATGGGTTGGGTCCCTTCCGTATATTCCTGTAGTAAATTCATCCCTTTTTCTGAGCACGGCTTGATGTCAAGTAATGACGGTTCCTTCCCCTGTTCCCTCAGTAGAATTCTGCTCAGTATATAGTTAATGTTCGACTGGCCATTCAGTTCCATGGTGCCTTAAATGATTAAACTCACAATAGGTCATTGTGACTTCTACTTTAGCCTACCAGTTAGAGGAGTGATGAGAGGGCCTAGAAAAGTAGGTAAAAGGTTACGCCAGAAAAAAAAGTCTATGGTATGTGTGCAACGAGCCCCCTTCATCCTCAAGGCTTATTCACCTCCACAATGCACCTCTTCATACTTGCACACAGCTAAGAGGACACAGCCTTGCATGTTAATCCAGGGTTACATAAACGCAGCTGCCTAATTGTACCATTGGGATTAACATTTACTGGGTCTATCCATCAAAACTCCTGACACGGAATCTAAAAATAGCCGTGTTTTTCCTGCGTCATGTCCACATGCGGTCTGTCATGATGTTTGCTTAATACACTGGAATAGACCTGTCACCTACACACATCGTGTGAGGGGAAAGTCATTCTGTTAGTTGAATCAATATTTAGTCTATCAGTTCACTAGGAGCCAGTGACAACACTTGTTCCCAGCGATCTGATAGGCCAACGGCTCATGAATATCAGTCGATCAGCTCGCTGAATGTCCCTCGCCACTGTGTGTAGATGACCGGTTCGCTTTAAATTGTAGTGGGAATTAGTTCAGTGCAATGTAAATATTTCTTATATCACACAAATGGTATTAAAAGCTTAGTATGAGAGAGACGCTGGATGTGCCCACTGAGGGGCTTGGAAGAAGCAGCCATGCAAAGTTCAGAGGTCAGATCGGAAGCAGCCATCTTGTCAACATAACATCCTCACAGACTATATACAGTTTAAAGGGCCTCTTAACCTATCGTACATGGTGCGTTATATAACAGAACTGATAATAACATTAAATAATACGCATGCAATAGTTGGAGGAGATTATCAGATTTAAAGATTATTAAGGGCTAGATTGTGGTTGAAGAATGTCTTTCTGTCATGTGAGACTTCCTGCATTTAATCCAAATAAGCTACATTAAGCCCTTTGCAGACTACAATAATGGGGAGGGGGCAATAGCTTGTAAACAGGTTAGTAACACGGTTAAATAAGACTGGATATCATTGCAACAGTATGTGTATATATATATATATATATATATATATATATATATATATATATATATATATACATTTATTTATGTGGCAGAAGGAGGTTGTTGATGTGAGATTAATATGCCCTAGAGTGTGTGTATTTGGAAATAAAAGGTTTCCAAACAGCGGTCCGGATTTAGTTAGCTGGTGTAAGGGTTCCTAGGGTTATGAATGGAGGGAGAAGGGCTGGCTCCATTCATTAGGCCCGATATTCCAACCACCTGTTGGCCAGGTGCTAGTTAATTAGGTGTAGTTAAGAGGCTGTGAGGCCGTTCCTTTAGTCTCTCACGGCCTGGGGAACAGGTCAGAGGCTGAGAGACCCGGCCATTGATACCAGTAAGTTCTGCTATTTTGTATGTGTGTGGGACACTAGGTCCTTCCACTTTACAGAGGGAATTCTTTATTATGTTATTTAGAAGAACCAGACAGGCTAAGATTTATGTTGTGTTTTGTTTATTTTAAGCTGCTAAATAAAACTAGCTGCATCTACTTGTACCGAGGCACTGGATTGGTGTGCTATTACTTGGCTGTTGCATGGGAAGTGTTGCCGTTTACCCCAGGACACGGTACCCCTAACCTGATACCACGGCCGGTTATAATAGATATTTCTGAATGTTTCAAAACATCTTCTCACAGTTGACTAATTTATGTTATATCTTTAGATGGCTTTTTGGGGTCTCCTTACCCGTTCTTCTGCTCCGTGTCTATTGCATTAGCCTGCCAGTAGTTTCTGAAGTATTGGTACTTTTTGTTTATTGTTCTGTACTGTTATACCCTGTATAGTCTACTGTTTGTACTATGTGCGGCGGAAACCTTGTGGGGCCTAACAAATAAATGATAATAATAATAGATTTTTCAAACCTCTTAAAAAAGAAAAGTGGAGGTTTTGCCCATAGCAACCAATCAGACTCTAGCTATCATGTTCTAGAATGTACTAGATAACTGAAAGCTAGAATATGATTGGTTGCTATGGGCAACACCTCCACTTTCCTTTTTAGGTTTAATAAATCTACCCCTTCTTCTAATGCTAAAAGTTCCGTTGTCGTGTGAGTGGGCGGGGCTTACGGCTTACTGCATAGCTAAGTAAAGTATATACTTGCCAGGTGCTAGCATGACAATTACTATCTGTATTATATTATATAAATGTCCCTCAGATCTGTTCATAAAGGAGCTGTGTATCCCTTTAACACCCAGTTGGACCTAGCAAGCCGTAAAATACAAGCAGCACATCATGCAAATTTGGTTGCATCTGAAATTGTACATGGAAGTTATTCTGATATACTACATACTTGGGGAAAACAAAGCGTAAACATTGGGGAAGAACCAACCAGTGCATCACAGTATGACACTGACAAATAGAGCGATCCTGCAATGCATTCTGGAACATTTGTTGCTTTATATTGACAGGACAAGTGTCTTAGAAAACAATCAGCACATTATACGACCGAGTGGTAACAAGGAGAAAGACAGCGAGATATTTCTTTCAAATTCTTTTACATATGAAAATAATTCACAATACTTTACAACATTTTACCTTGTGTAATATAAATATTATCAGATTACTCTTTTTTTTTGTGCAATTGGTGTCTTCTGATTTCGTCTGGATTCTCCACCAACAGTTTTGGGAAGTAATGACTTTCCTGGTACGTGCTAAGATTTCAGGCCCCCAAGTGCATCAGGTGACCAATGTGATAATACGATTATACAAAGGTTTGGTGTCTTGTACCTAACTCTATATATAGTATACTGTGATGTGAAACTGTAATATGATATGCTGTAAATTATACAGGTATATATAAAATTACAAGCTGCACCCCTGTCGGAGCGCCCTTATTTAAACTAGAGCTGCTCACTGACCCCCGTGAACTGGTTTTGGTTTTGGTTTTGGATCTGGATTAGCCTCATGTTTTGGTTTTGGTTTTGGCAAAACCGCCCTCGTGTGTTTTGGTTTTGGATTTTTTAGAAAAAAATCCTAAAATATGCTAAAATCACATCCTTTTGCGCTTTTTTGATCCTACATTATTATTAACCTCAATTACACTAATTTCAAGTCATTTGCAGTCAATTTAGACCACCTCACAGGTCACAATATTATTTTCATACACTTTCGTACAAATACTGCAGAGACCTGGCTGGATAGTAAGCGACAGAGCAATGACACAAACACACGGCAGTTCCTAGCACATCTAGGGCACATTGGCACACAGCAGTGGCAGAAAAGATAAATGGGGGTCAGCCCTCCCTCCCATCCTTCGTGATGTTGGATCTTAAAAAGGAATCCAAAACTTGTGAGATCCGACGACGTCACAATGACGTTTTGCCTCGTTTTCAATTCCGAGAGCGAGCGACAGTTCCGAGCCAACTCGGCTCAGTACTCGGATCCCCTAAGTTCGGTTATGTTCGGTTCTCGAGGAACCGAGTCTGAGCATCTCTAATTTAAACTAGGTACGGTAACACAAACTCTAGAATCAGGAGCGCCCGCCTCTTGCAGATATCTGTGCCCACATTACACTGTCCGTGGTGCTGAAATACACATTTTTCTATCCTCATCTGAAAGTTCTATAATTCATTGGGCCAGCCCCTCTATCTACAGATCCACAGGTGAGTATATAATTATATATATATATATATATATATATATATATATATATATCTCTTATATATTGTACATTACTTTGCTATCACAGTGCCCACGACTCAGTTGATAACCAATTTGCATTAAGTCTTTAGTCTATTTTTATTTATAAGGCTGCTAGTGAACTCGCTGGCGCTATGAATAAATGATAATGATGAAGGTCTATTCTACTCCTTGGGGATGTTAAATTTAGTGGAGCTGTGTGAGCCCATCTTTTAAAGTATAACTTCATCCAAAACTTTAAAAATGTTGATCAATATGTTACCTGCTCTCCTATGATCATCGGGATCCTTTGATCCTGTGATGCCTGCAATACAGTGAGCTGGAGATTCTCTCTCCTGCTGCTGAAGGTGGACTTTTTTCAAACTGTTAGCGGTGTTGTCGAGGCCCCTCCCCCTGCGAGCTTTCATTTGCTCAGTACTCGGACCTGCTAAGTTCAGGTATGTTCGGTTCTCGGGGAACCGAGCCTGAGCATCTCTAATAAGAATGTACTTGTATCTCCTTTCTTTCATTCAGGCGAATTATACGTCTTATGTAGATCGGATTGAAGTTAGATATATTATTATTGATTCACAATCTCCTGCAGAGATAGACGTAAAATCTGCTTTGTTAGGTCTCCCCAGGGAAGAAAATGCAGACACAAAAAAAGACCAGGGGGACTTAAGGAACCCAAACATAGTAATCCCACATGGCATATTCCTGTTAAACTTAATCAGTCTTCTTTAATTCTGCCTCATTGGAAGGCACGGCTGGGTGAGAGTTATTTTACTTGTCTGCCCAAGATCAAATGAAAACAACAAAATTGAAAACTGCAAATGACATTGACTCAATTTTAGCAGCAATTTAATCCCTATCAACCATTATTTGCGGTGACAGTTTAAGGACGCCACCACTGTGAAAACGGCGTTGCTATGAAATTAAAGACCCCTGCCCCCACCGGAATCCCCTGCGCCAGCGTCGGAACGCTGGACGCCAGGAGTCACAGTGCCGGCTAAGGGCACAACACACATACATCTTCATGTCAATCATCCTGATGAATCTCTGGCTGGGCAATCCTTCCGACAATCATTGCAGAGAGGCGCAGGATGAGGGATTAGTCTAATTTTATCAGCGGGTTCAGCAATGAGCAATAGACGTTTAATCCTTTTCAAAGAGGTGAAGCTACATAATGGCATTTCAAGGAGTTATTGGAGGGCAGCAAAAAACCCAGCAACGGAATAACAGTTTAATAGTCAAGGATATGTGTCCATTATAGTGATTAAAATTGAATTTACTGAATGATTATTATTTCATGTAAGCACCAGTTATAAGACACCAATGGCTCCTTCATAGACAGAGTAAGCAGTGCCCACCGCAGTGTCTGGGGAGAGGTACAAGGGCCCACAGTAGGATACACTATAATACACACTATATAGCACATATAATACCATAAATACACAACTATCTACATATGGGCTTATTGCTTAGAGATTTTTTTTAAACATTTATACCTCCTTGATTTAACCATAGTATTTCCAAAATGCAATGTTAGTATTTTAGGAGATAATATTTCCTGTACTGTTATATTATAAAGATATTAAGATATTTGCATAGTATACATTATCACCTATAACAGGCCTAGGCAACCTGTGGCTCTCCAGGTGTTGAGAAACTACAAGCCCCAGCATGCTTTGCCAGTAGATATCCAGCCGATAGCTGGCAGGGTATGCTGGGACTTGTAGTTTCACACCTGGCCAGAACTGACCTGTATAATGTATTATTAAAGTTACTTGTATATTCCCAAATCGCCAGCAGCTTCTTGTGTTACAAATGTTTGATACTGGGACACAATAGGCAACAGTCCCTACTTTTTGATCTGTGTGGCTACACCAGCGTTCGCTGCAGTGCCAACCTTCTATAGTTAACCATTATTTAATATTTCCATTGCAAGTAAGTACACAAACAGGTGGGACAGGCTATTTCGGGACTCAAGGTGAAGTTGGCAATATGACATCTCCTTTTCCATGGAGAAAGCTCCATTCACCATTCAGATCATTATTAATCCCACATTATATGTAACTGTATCCACACACCCACCAGTAACCATGTCCGTTAAATAACATGTGATTCCATTTCCCATACATTATACCAGAACAGTAACCCCCCCCCACTCATGCAAAGGTCCCCTGGGTGAGCCCAATTCTGCAACCAGCCTCCAATACAGATGATAGTGGGTATAAGGAAACGTATAGACCCAACTAATTTGTATAATATACTAGAGGTCAATGCAAGGATTGTTCTAATAAGAAGTTATGAATGGATGAACGACTGTTTCACATCAGCATTGGGAAGGGTTCTTTACTGTAAGGGTGTTTAAGCTGTGGGAACGGCATGAGCTGGTAATAGCAAATTCATGAACATAATGTAAAAAATGAATTGTATTCCTTTCTAACAAGAAATAGTATCTGTAGCCATAATTAATAGAGGTTATTATGGGGGTGATTGATCCAGGAAATATATTCTGTTGCCATGTTTGGGGTCAGAAAGGATTCCTATCCCCTGTGAGCTGATTACTCTGGATAAACATAATACGAATTTCTCAGTGGGTGAAATTGATGGACCTGTGTCTTATATTTAGCCCTTAGCTATTAAACAACAAAATAAAATCTCATATTTGCATGGTGCAAACAAGGCACATCCATACGTGTAGCTTGCAGCTAGCGAGATGCCACCATTTTCATGTGCAAAGCCCCTGTGCTTTACTTAGCGTCGAGTGATTTGCACTAAAACGGATGCAGGCGGCATTTGCAACTCAGGAGACGTCTGTTTTGCAGTTTCGAAACTGACCCTTTATTTATTTTCCTTCCTCCCTCAGTGAAATAAGAGTTTGACATACGCACTGCGCAGGGAAACAGCTGCCTCTCATCCACTCCAGCTCCCAGGAACACTTACATTGAGCCTCTCCAATCTGTCTCTGTCTTTATTCAATGTACAAGGAATGTAATAGGTCTATGGCTGGGGATGGCAATCTAAACAGGTATTATTTTTACTTGAAGAGACGCACTTGTAAGAAGATAGGTTAAACGTGGTTTCTGTACATTAAAGTTCAACGCAAAGAACATTCTAAAGATGTTTTCATTGACAGAGATGAACAAGGGACAAAAATACACCCCCTTCACCGTAAAACAAAGGGTTTGTCACTCTAAATGGAATCTTTACAATAGAAGAAGGAACAATCGGGAATTACGATCAAATAGAGTTTTTGTCAGAGAAATTACCTATGAATTTTTCCCTTTCTCTCTCTTATGACAGAATATGGGAACAATTAAACTATGGGGCAATTTAATTAAATAGGGAATATTATAGCATTGTAAGACTTGTAACAGATAAACATTTTTTTTTTAGTTTTGCCGCACAAAAAAACATTATTAAAAAAGAATTATTGATTCAAGTTATTATGTATGGCATTGGTACCATTTCAATGTCTTGTCATTGCCAATGGCCAAGTGTTGCACCATATTGCAATCCCTGTCAGCTTACTAAATGGCAGTAGTGGATTAATGATGTGCAATATTCATCCAAAGAGAATCAGTGATCCGCCGTGGCCTTTTCTCAGTGGAGTACCGAGTTTTACTCTTTGTCTTCATCGTTTATTATAAGGTGCCACAAAACTCTGCAGCGCTTGACAGTAAGCTCACCAAATCATACAAAACAGAAGCAGAGGGTAGAGAGTGCCTTGCACAGGAGCTTACAATCTAGACGGGATAGTAGCTGGCAGTGGCCAGAGGGAGTAGTATCAGGTGGGGGTGGAATCAGCTATAGTGAAGAGAGGGGTTTTCAGAGATCATTTGAAAGACTGAAGGTTGGGGAAGAGTCTAGTCAGGTGAATTAGGGAGTTCTATATGAGGGAGGTAGAATGGGAGTCTTGGATGCCGGAGAGGGAGCTGGTAATCAAAGCGAAGACGAGACACCTGTCACAGGTAGATGTTAGAGGGCATGAAGGAAAGTTTATTGTGGTAAGGTCAGAGATGTATGCGAGCATAGGCAAAGCGAGGGGGGATGGGGGGCACGCTATAATTAAGGTGGCTGAGGATTTGGTAACAATTGTGAATGAGTAAAGGGCCCAATCTGACAATGTTTTGAAGTAGGAGGCAACGAAAGACTATTTGGAGTGAATCTGAGGGCAGAACGATGGGGCATAAGGGAGGGGGCGAGAGTGATGTTGGTGGGGAAAACTGGAGGAGGGAATAGTGACAGTTGGACAAGGAAATATAATGGGCTCAGTTTTGGATATGTTGAGCTTAAAGTAGTGTTGTGACATCTACGTGGAGATGGTGGTGAGGAGGATGGACACAAAGGGTAAAAGAGGAGAAAGGTCAAGGGCGAAGAGAGGTAGATATAAGTTTTGTCTGCATACAGGTCATAGGTCGAAGGAGCGTATCAGTTCACCAAGAGAAGAGGGACAGAGAAAAGCAGAGAACCAAATACGGTGCAGGAAATTAGGGTGTCAACATTGTCCAAAACTGCATCTACAGGGGCCTTGGTGAAGCCGTTCTCTGCATAGATATCTCACCCACCTCTGTGTCCTGAGCCTAACGCCAGCCATTTGAAATCGCATGCAAAAAACTAATAATTTAAAGTTTTCCCCACTTTGTACTGATATTCTCTGTTTAATCATTGAAACTGTCTTCCTATGTAACCAATTGATATCACAGTAAATCAGCTATTCTTTGAAAACCCGGAGAGATCATATCTCCAGTGGAGCTTACAGTATTTGTTTCTTGTCCTTCTGAGAAGAAATGATAACATAACACCATAAATTATAATGAGCTCTGCTGTTAACGTACCCACCCTTATTGGTCAGACACACAATGGTTTCAGGTAAAGACATGACCCCCCCCCTCTGTAAAACCTGGGAGTATTAGGGCAGATATATTTTGTAGAAATTCATTCCTGAAAATAGCAACTTTTAAATTGACTTTTCCAGGTGATTTATCAAAGTCTATTTATCAGTCTGTAATCCATAATTTACGGACTTAGTCTTTTTTCTCTTTAAGTACTTATTGTCTCTCAGGTTTGTGTCACACAAGCTGTTTTTCGGCCAGCAGGAAAAAAGCTCTACTGGCAAAGAAAAACTTTGCATTACATCAGCCTTACACGTATTTATGATGCTACAAAAGTGTAGAATATGGAAAGTGTAAACTACTGAAAAGAAAAGACATAAAACTGTCATAACACCAGCATAGTTCAGCTAGGTTAGTTTCTTTTATAGTCTAAGCTTAGTATGGCGTAGCTGACAGGAATTTTCACATTGGAACCAATAGGCTTAATTTGCTTAGAGCTCATTCATCACTTTTACAGTCATGTATCCTAAAAAAATATTTTGCTTTATAGCCGAGATGAGCAAATTGAGTTTGGCATTGGTACAGAGCGTTTCTCAGAGGTGCAACGTTCCAGAGATACAAGCGTAAAATTTAATTTTTGCTTCGCTATGCAACGGAATGTCATTTGCACCATATTTGCAAGTTTGCTTTTTTTCAGAATTGATAATCTATAAATGGAATTAGAGGAACGATGCTCAGTTTCTGTGTTGTGTAATTTAGGTAGGACTGACAACAATCAAGGCCAAATTCCTGCAAATAAAAGCATGATCTAAAGGTGTCCAGTACAACCTGTGGATCTCCAGATTTTCTGAAAACTAGTCCCAGCATACCCTGCTAGTTATCGGCTGGTTAGCAAAGCATGCTGGGGCTTGTAGTTTCACTACACTTGGAGAGACACAGGTTGGCCAGACTTAGTCTAATGCTTAATGAGGCAAACAATTTGCAAAACAGTTTTTAAAATGTGAGAAGCCTGTTCTTTGACACACGGCTTTACGGTGGAATCTGTAGGCATATAAAGGACACAATAATTTGGCCATTTCGCTGCTTTGTAAACATGAGCAAAACTGTGTTGACCCACAAAATCAACTGGCACTTTAGTGATATTTTAAATGTGATACCTGCTCCCCGGTAACCTCCGCAGACGTACAGCTTCCCTTCCACCGTGCCCGCGTTGCTCGAGTTACTTCTCAAAGAGAGCAGCGGGTTTGGCATAGCCGGACCGTCTCTCCAGAAGTCGCCATCGACATTGTAAATCTCCACGGCATCAAGACACTTCCGTGCCTGCCCTCTGTCTGGACCGAGGCAGCCAATTCCACCTGCAAAGGAGAGAGTGCAACATGATCCCGTGTTCGAGAATAAGGAAAGGAGGAAGACAAAACTGTCCCGGCATCATGGTGTAATCCTAAAATTAAAGTGTCAGGGTAAAGAGAATTGTGGGAAAATAGCGAGAGGGGTCATGCAATACAGTGGGGGTGATTGATTTAACTAAAAGTGAGTCTATATGATAATTGTTGTGAACATAGAGAACTTACAGTTATTTATAAGGATTAACCCATCACATAAGTGTGGGGGATAAGGCCTGAATCATAACTGCAGTGTAAATATGGTATATTAAGTGAATCCATTGATAAAGTGTAAAATGTGAAGACAGAAAGTCTGTTGTGTGTGTATTTGATGGCTCTGTACATCACATTCCAGTGTGAGAAAATAGCAGTATGACAGCTTCAAAGGCCCCTGCTGTGAGATATATCCTGGCCTGGGATGGAGTTTTGACACCTGAATAGACTTTTAGGAACCGCTCAGCATGGTGTCTGGCTCAAAGAGCCCATGTGCTGACTTGGCTATATGTGATATAGACAAAAAAAATCAGTTTTAAAATATGCCACTTATAAGCAATAAAAGTAGTGATCAACCACATATTCCTCAATAACATGATGAAGGGCAGCTCATATGTCAAATTAAGAATTCTACCCCACAGAGAAGTTAAGGAAATGAGTGTAAGCTCTACGAATACACTGTATTTAGGCATGTTTGGTATTAAAAGATGGACAAATTCATAGGGGATTTATTAATAATAAAATTGGGTTTGTGTGACGCTCCACAGAAAAGTTAGGTCACATAGTAGAATTGGGTAGTAAATCAGACAACATGTAAATGGTGATTGAAAAAAGTATCACTGACCACAACCCCCCAGGAGGTGGGAAGGTGTAAAAGTGTCTTTAAAAAGCTGAGACCAGTTACAACAAATTGGCAGTCTTTTGGGAAAATCAATCCACATTGATAAGCTGTCCATCTTCCTAGCCAATTTCCCATGGCACAGATTATACAACTCATGTAAGTTATACTCTGAATGTAACCCTTTTTATTTTAAACTGTTTTGCTTGTGTATGTTATCTCAATTTATTAATTGTTTTTTTTATATATATTTGAATGCCCTGTACTTTTGTTTATTTAATCTAATAATTTAAAATGTGTCATCCTTGATACTTTAACAAATCCATTAGCCTGTTAAGAAGAATATAGCTTGACCAATTTAACCCTTTGAATGCCGGTGTGTGATTTGTTGATACATTTGATTAACAAGCTTAGTGTGTGCTTGCATTTATATTTGTGAAACAGTCTATAGGTGTGACGAGTTAACCCTTTGTTTGCTGGTGGGGGCCTTGTTAGCCTGTGGTAGCCAGAAGCCTTGCGTGCCAGTGTGGGACAGTATATTGGAGTCCTATTGCCCGTATTCAATCGGTGGTGGCAAACCTGAAGTGTGTGGGGGTGTAAGCGCTGTCTGGGGGGGATTCAGTAGGTCTATAACCTGTGTGATAGGTAAAGAGAGACTGCGGGCTGGAAACGTGTGCAACCTCAGACAGCAAACCCCAAAGTCATGGCAGCTGGCAATAATGAACACGTAGACAGATAAGACCGATGTAAAACATAGCGTTGTCATTTCTCCCAACATACAGGATAAGAGGACTATGGAACTATTTTTGACATTTAGGTGTGATCCACCTTCAATATGTAAATGGCAAACACAAGCAGATACCATTATCAATGATTTCACTGCATTCTGCCCCAACATACATCTCTTCACTTGTCTCAAAATATTTCCTAACTCATCACCTCCGTTCTGCACAAGATCTGCGTCTCTCTTCCGCTCTTATCACATCCTCCCATTCCCGGTTACAGACTGTTTTCGGACTGCACCCACTTTGTGGACTTCCCTCCTTCGCACAATAAGACTTTCCTCTAGTCTTCAAACCTTCAAGGGCTCTCTGAATACCCACCTCTTCAGGCAACTTTATAATATTCCTCAACCACCATCGTAACCTCCCTAGGTTACCCTATTACCACCCTCTACACAGCTAACACAAGATAACAACCCTCTGACCAACATTGCTGTGTGACTGGATCACACAGCCCACTCAGTACTTTTACCTTTGCATTCTAGCTGGTCCAATGTGCAATATGATGTAGCACGTGTCCTTATGTATCAAACTCACATCGTCCCATAGATTGTAATCTGCAAGCAGGTTCCTCTTACCTCTTTGGCTGTAATATTATTATTATTAGCTTTAATTTATATGATGCCAAAAAAGATCTGCAGTGCCGTGCAAGACATTTACAGTAGTATATAATAGACAGACAGCGAGCATCCATAACACATTACATAATACATGAAAAAACAAAAGAATACAAAGACCAGACACACTGATTGAACACATTACACACAGACAACTCGGTAATGCAGATCATGTTATTACAGGGCAGTGAGTGAGAGTGCTGGTAATGTCTAATACCGCTTTCATACTGCCGCCCGGCAATATCCCGGGTTTTTCAAGCCGGGTTTTTGCCGGGGCTCGGAGCGTCCCAGCTCAGAAACACCATTCATACTGCACCTCTGACCCGGGAATTTCTCGGGTTGACCCCATTCATACTGCACAAGTCTGTGCCCTGGCAATTTGTGCACTCCACCATCCACCATTTCTCCTAAACTCCTTCTCGAATCTTCCACGGGCTCCCACCGATGACATCATCCTCCAGAGACAGGCAGACAGCCAATCAGCTTGTTTTCTGTGCAACCCGGGTTGAAAAACCCAGGTTACACCATTCATAGTGCAGGCAACCCGGGTCCGACCCGGGAATTACCCCTCGATAAATCCTGGGTTGAAGACCCGGGTTTTTAGACCCGGGATTTTTGACTTGTACCATTCATACTGCACCAAGACCCGGGTCGTTTGAGCTCGCCCCGGCAAAAACACGGGATTTTGGTGCAGTATGAATGGGGTATAACATAACCTAAGCCGGGGCTCAAGAAGACAGGGCTTGGGGAGAAGACGTGAGAGCTTACATCCTACAGGGCAGGGAAGACACAAATAGGGGGGCACAGATTGGGGGAGCGGAAGTGATAGCCAAGATAAATGAATTAGGAGGAGGGCTGATATGCTATTATAAAGAAGTTTTATGGGCAAAAAAATAAAAATACCCAATACTGTGTTTGTCCCCAATTGTAAAGTGCACGGAATATGCTGACGCTATATAAATAAAGATTATTAATAATATTAATAATTTCCCCTCCCTAGTACTTTTTTTGTTGCCCTTTGGCTATGTAGTGCTTATGTGTGTAGAGAAACAAGTTTACATAGTTCTATTCCACCCCATAACGTTCCTCTGAAGTTCTGGCTCTTTCATCTCTGTTCCCAACTCCCTACAACAACAAGACCTCCAGCCTCCGCTGCCCCGGTTGGAATTCGCTCTATGTCATCCCGTCCTTGTAACCCTACTGTACATACCAGAGTTATGTGTCCATACTTCAAACATAATAATTATAATTGCCAGATTATTGTAAAACATTCCGAGAACTCGTTAAACGAGGGGGGGGGGGACAACACAGAGAACGTTTTACAGCAATCCTCCGCTTTCATACACACTCGGCATTCTTCTCCCAGTCCGGCCATCCTTTCCCAGGCCCAGATTACTACTTGCAGGATGCACTAAAAATAATGTCATTGTCAGAATAATGAGAGAGGCGATTCAGAGGGGCTTGGACGGGCCCCAGAAGCAGAGGCTGTGTCTTAGGAGAAGCATTTTAATGGAATGTTGAGAATAAAGACAACCATACAACCACTAATTCTGAGTGGGGGGGGGCATTCTTTTTTTCTCTATGTAGCTTCTAAAAAACAAAACTCCCTAAGTTTTCTAGAGGTTTTCTTAGGAAAAAAATATTTCACAGACCGAGGGGTAAAAAACAACGCAGATTCTGATGTCATCATCATCATTCTTCTTTCTCTTTTTTAAATCTACATAAGTCCCTTTTTGTTTTCAGCTCTCTAATCCATGTTGCTGCTCAATAGGAAAGTAAAAAGTGAGCATTGACTAAGAAATCCTATTAGGAAAAGCTATATAGAGCCCATACAATTTCCTCCTTCCAGGCTGATGAAAGACTTCGCTTGCCGAGATTTATTTCTTCTTCTATAGAAATTTTTCGGGGCACCTTAAATAGACTGAATTAAAACGTGATTGTCTTAATTATGCAAAAATCAACTTCGTGTTCTTGTTTTACGTTTTTAGAAATCCTTCTGGGAAACGGAAATTAATCTTCATTTAGTACAGCACTATTGAGTTTTTTGGTGAGAGGGGCGGATGGGTTTTATAAATAGAGAACGAAAGACGTGCCCCAAATATAAACTGTATGCCATACTGTAACACCTAGGCTGGGTGACCCTGTGATAGGGCTGTGAATGGTTTATAAAGTCACTTGCTGAGTAAGTGTGTCTTAATACAAGCCAACAACTGTACACAAGTTCTCCTGGGTGGGTATAAAAAATGTTTTATTATTAAAACATTTTTAAACAAAGTAAATTTTTTTCTATTCTTTACTTTTTTTTTTTGTTGTTGTTTCATTTTATTTATTCTTTTTTTTTTACCGAACATGGAAATGGAAGCCCGAATCCAGTTCTTCAAGTTACAATAGTAATGCGCAGATTGACGCCAGACTGGCCTGGCGAGCAGTAAGACTCTGCTGACCGCTGACGGACAGTGTCACCGTGGAACTGACCATCAACATTTGACATTTTTTTTAGATAACTATCTGATAGAAAATCTTCTTAACGGAGGGGTCTTGATAAATACACCGCCCTTAAATATGAATTAATAAATTATATTATTATTATTATTCTTCAGGGAGAGAGGGGATGGGGAGAAAATATTTTTAGCTGCTAAATGCTGAAAAAGCAGTTGCAGGAATCTATTCAAACTGCTTCTGTTAGTTTATGTACATACAGACTATGAAGGAAAATGTGGATTCCAAATTAATGACTGCAAGTGGCGTGATTCGTTGCAAATTGCGTCATTTTGGCCCCACTCCTGTGGCAAAATGCGTGAATGACATTATACACTCCGGCGGGGAGAAAAAATAAGTTGGCAACTATGGTTTCCAACTTATTACTTTACAGTTAAACTAGGGGGCAGCACGGTGGCTCAGTGGTTAGCACTTCTGCCTTACAGCACTGGGGTCATGAGTTGAATTCCCGACCATGGCCTTATCTTTGTGGAGTTTGTATGTTCTCCCCGTGTTTGCGTGGGTTTCCTCCGGGTGCTCTGGTTTCCTCCCACACTCCAAAAACATATTGGTAGGTTAATTGGCTGCTATCAAAACTGACCCTAGTCGGGAATTTAGACTGTAAGCTCCAATGGGGGCAGGGACTGATGTGAGTGAGTTCTCTGTACAGCGCTGCAGAATTACTGGCGCTATATAAATAAATGGTAATAATAATAATAGTTAACCCATAGCATGCTGGCAATCAATTTCGCTTCCATCTGTGATGTTTTCAAATGATTTTACTTTGATATTACTTTAGAGTAAAAAATTAAAGAACTCTACAAAGGACTTTTCTTGGGACTTTCCTTGGACCGCTTTTACTGCAACTTTGGAACTGCGTTAAGGTAGAAATATAACATTGCCCCCCCAGTGCTGCTGACCCATAATCCATTTTAAAGAGGGACTTCAGCTTTAAGGCTTGTACCGTTATCCCTGCCTCTGGCAGGCTGGTAAAACAAATCTCCTGTCTTTATCCCTCATACCAGCAGAGACTCATGTTATATTCTGCTCCACAAGGCCCCTGGCTGGCACAGCGCCCTGCGCTCTGTACTTGACTGGCAGGCTCGGTGATGCATGACGCAGGGCCTGGGTGTCTGCCATATAGTGTTAATGGCTCCGAGGATGCAAAGGTGACTGAGCAGTTATTTATATACCGTCTCAGCTGTAACTACCGGGCAAAGCCAGGAGGGGTATATAGCATGGAGTGTGGCGAGTAACTGGAGGCGAAATCACATGTACGGGAACAGAAAACATGTTTTTGTAATTAATTTAAGTCTATTTGGGGGCGATGAAGGAGTATAACTGTACCTATGGGCATGAACTGTCTGCCGAAAGCGATTTTGTAGAGGGAGGGGAGTTGTTAGAAAATTCCTTTTATAATACAGAAAAAACATTAATATATGTAGACTCCTGTTGATATAGTCGGTGCTTAGTGATGTCATAACTTCTGTTTGGTGAATAGTGATGTCACGTGTCACATGACGTATTGTGAGAGTGTTACACTGCATTCAGCGAAGAGAGAACGCACCTGAATGTGAGAATTGTCTTATACAAGCATCTTGTTTTGTTCCAGATTTAAACCTGTGAATTATAAGAAATAATGGAGCTCGTACTGTAAAATATAATTATACTGGAAGTCACCTTAAAGTTTTTTCAGAGGAGCTTTGTTTCCTTAAGAGTTAGGCTCGGCCATGGCCTAGTAAATAGCCGCTGTGTTTCATTATGTATTAGAGATTTGCACAATGCATATTGCCCAACACCGCACTAGTTTAATAAATAGACCCCTAAATGGCACCACCCCACATAAGGGATTGTGATTTATTTTCTAAACTAAAACTCAAGGGTATCATGTTGTGTTGTCACATACGTAGCACTTAATGGAAGCCACTTTTCTGAATATGGACATGTCCCTTTAAATACAAAGTTCTGATTTTCACACTTTTATGATCCTGGCGCACTCTTACCTAAGACGTAGATTTCACTGTTCACTACAGCAACACTGAATCGATATTTGGAATACTTCATGGGAGCCAGCTGTGCCCACTTATCATTGATGGGGTCATACTGCAAGATGCGATTACTCAGACGCTCCGGTTCATCGTCGGGGTGATCCATCTGTGGTATATAAACATGAGTATATATAACAAGATGCAATTTTATAAGGTCTTTTACATTTAATTATTACATTTAATTACCTCATACTTGCCAACTTTTCCTCGTTGGCTTCAGGGAGATCCCTGGAGAGGTGGGCGTGCGGGGGCGGGGCTTGACAAACTGCATCATTTTAGCCCCGTAGGGGCAGGGCTAAGATGACGCAATCTTTTTCGTCATTAAACCCTGCCACTTATCTATTGTGGGGATGAGAACCAGGAGGTTGCCCTGCTCTCCCGGGAGCCCGGGAGGTCTCCCAGAAATGCAGGAGTCTCCCGGACACTCCGGGAGAGTAGGCAACTATACGTTAATGAAAAGCAGCTAATGAATCTCTAGAGACTGAAGTGTCTTTTACATTTCTGTCTCCATTACTGAAGTCATGTTGTCTTATCTGTCAGTCTTTGATAAAATCTTGGTCTCCATGAAAATGGCCACCTCCATAGGCATCAATACATGGACATAGGACACAATTTCTGAACTGTGTCATCATGCCACAGATGGCGAAGCCAACCACGTCTTGTACTGGCTCAGCATCAGGGAGAATGCCAGACTCTTCAGGGAGTGAGGGAGATCACCCCTATTTCAAGGAGTCTCCCTGACATTCAGGGAGAGCTGGCAAGTATGAATTACCTTACTAAGGTAATTAAGTTTAAAAATAAAATGCCAGTTTTCTTCATGTATAAATGTATAAGTTAATTATATTTGTACTGTTTCGTTAACTTAAACTCTCACCCCCCCCCCCCAAAGATGTTAGTTGTACCTCTCAACCGTCCCGATTTCAAACCGGAATTTAGGGCTCTGTCCAGCTGTTCCCTCCGAGTGCATGTTTGTCCCGCGGGTGAGAATATTGGGAAAAGAGAAATATGTAATGGGCAGTCAGCACTAGGCAGCCATCTTGGTGTGTGGCCACGCCTCCATTGTGATGAAGTCACGCCCCCGTGATGATGTGGCCACGCCCCTTGTCCCACTGCTGGAGACCTGTATGTCGGGAGGTATGAGAGTAAAGGGACATCTGAACTGTCTTTATTACACGTGGCTTCTTCCTTTTGCTGACGCATTTGTGGGGAGAGTGTTTTTTTCTATGGTCCTGACACTTCCTGTCTTACACTGTGCAATACACATGGATGTCCCCTGATATTAATAATAGTAGAGAGGTGCAGAGAGCAGAAGCTGGCACTGAGCAATTTGAGTTTCGTCACTGTATGCGCGCCAGACAACCACACGTAGAAAATTGTCAGGAGCAAATATCCCAATGTCATAGAAGTTAAAAGCAACAGTCTAGGGGGGTATAGTTATGAAAACTGGTTGTGTTGCCAACAGCAGTCAGGGGTGGGCTTTCATTTTCTCAGTCTGCACTAGAAGAGAAGCAGGACACTGTGGCCACATCATAGGCAAACTGAAGGGGGGGGGTTCCTAGTGCCTGGAACCCCCCCCTTCAAGCCTGGGGCACTGTATAATTGAGGTGGCTGGACCCTGCCCCCACTTCACATGGCTCTGCTTGAAAAGAGAGAGCTGCGTGCACCTAACAGTAGTGCACGCAGCATCGCCCATGTATATTATAGGGATAGGAAGAGTTGGAGAGCAGCCAAGCCCCCATGCATGCTGGTCACGCCCACTGGCGGTGTGGTGTGGAAACCCTTCTCTACAAATTCTGCGTTGGCCCCTGCACATCACAGTGGACACTGGAAGTGTACCTACCAAAATATATGCGGTGCAAGAAAACTGGGCCCAGAGCTCCAGTGGTGGTCCTCAATTGCATGACCTGGGTAGTTCACGGGCACCAGTTATTGCAAATTGTATCAAGAAGGTAAAAATATATATCTAAACCACTGCGTGAAAATGGAGGTTTTCAAATTTTTACCTGTATTTTTGAAAAATGGAAGAACATGCCTAAGCTGATTGAATCAATAAATCGTTATAAGCTGATTAATCAGGAGTTCCTCAGACTAAGTTTAAGGATTCTCCCAACCAACCCAAACATCTGCCAGGATTTACTGCCATCGTTACAGTTCTTACCTATCAGAGGGAGCTACAGGGAATGGTAATTGGTACATAATGCAAATCATTGTAATGTATTCCAAACAAAACATTCTCGTATTTGAAAGCAACAGGCGAAGCGTTCGGTGTGGACGGATCTCGCCGACTGCGCTAGATCTGCCTGCTGCCATCTGTTTTGAACAGCGACTGACAAAAGCAGAATGTCTAATGTTAATGGCACGTCTGGGTTCATCAATAAACACCCACTGACAGCGGCTTGGGTGGGAACCCTTTCAGTGCTGGGCCGCAGACATTTTTTTTTTTTATTGGGCAATTAAGTATTAGTGACCCAGATGCCTGGACTGTCAGTCACAGCCGTGCTGCGTTATACATCCGCACGGTGATTGGCAGCTGAGAATGGTACGCTTGCAGGAGGTAACATTATGAAATACAAGGGTCATTTTACAGTTCATTTCTCCAACAGCGTTCATGCCCAGCCGCAGGCTCAGCTGCACTTCTCCACCAGGGAGCTCAGATGGCCGCAGGCTGCCCAAACTGCCCTGTTCTAGGTCGCCTCTGGCATACATAGTGGGTGCAGTTTGTTTGCTTCTTGCCCTGTGACTATAAATAGCTGCAGACATTTCTTCTCCCTGTTATATCATAAATCCTTAACCCTGTCAGTGCTGGGAGCACATGAGAAAACTCTGCAGATCTCGTCGCCTTCAGTTTGTGATATCCAGGTAATTAGCTCAGAGACTGTTTAGCGATTCTTTTTTTATTCTCTACCTCCCACACTTTTTTTTTTTTTTTTTTAGAGATATGTTCCAGTAAATAGGAACTGACGCTGAGCCTGTAATGGGAAACGTTTTTCTCTTTTCAACATCGTTTATCATTTTTTGTATAAACCAATATAATGACACTATAGTTCATTTCGTAAAACCGTACCGCCGTCCCGCTCCCTGCGAGGCAAGGTGCTCGATAATATTCCCAATCGAAACTGACCAGAACGTTTTTAGGGGCATATTTAATAAAGCACGATAGTGCTTTTAACGGATAATTAAGGTCCCACAGTGTCCTCCACAAATTTATTAAGGGGGCATCGCAGCAGATATCCATGATATCTGCTGCTTTGCACTCCTCTTCATTTTTGGGAGCAGTCACCATTCAACAGAATGGTGACTGCTCCTGGCCGCAATCTAACAAGTCCCGAAAAAACATTTTTTTCGGGAACTTGTCATGTTAATGTACGCCAGCTGAAGCTGGCGTACATGAGGAAATCTAATGCTGTTAGCTCTGCTCCGGAGAGCAGAGCTGGACAGCGCATGTGTGGAGGGATCACATGATCCCTCCCTGTCACTCAGCGCGCGCGCTCTGCAACTATCGTTGCAGAGACAGAGAGGGGATCTGTGTGCGCATGTCCAGTTCTTGGAACTGGACATGCGCAATTGAAGAGTAAGGAGAAGACCCGAAGACAGTGCTTCCGAAGAGGCAGGTAAGTATGATTTTTTTTTTCACAGAAACAGCAGATTATCGGGACTGCTGTTTCTGTACTCCGGTTTTGATAAATTTGAGAAATTAATCAATACTTATCCGTCCGATAAGGATTGATAACCATTTCTCTATTTCAACGTTAAATGATAAATGTGCCTCTTAGCCGTGGTGGAAAACGCATAAAAAAATGACCATCTTTTAGCTGCGCTAAAAGGCGCCGGTCTAATCCAGATACGACCTGACTCGCAGTAGAGGCTGCGGATCAGAACCAGGAGTCGTCAGTAGAGAAAAGTCATCGCAGGGACAGCCTTAAAGATATTGAACAAATATTGCAGCATATTTGCACATCTTAGGATGGCGATAACAGACTACGGGGCACATTTACCAACCAGCACTTAAAATTAAAAAGAGTTTTCAATCCTTATCGCATTGATAAGGATTGAAGTTTTCAATTCCGTCAATGTACGCCAGCACTGGCGTACATTAACATAACAAGTTCCCGAAAATTGCTCTTTTTCGGAACTTGTTAGATTGCGTTAGGGAGCAGTCCCCATACTATTTTATGGGGACTGGTCAGCAAACTAAATAGAATACAAAGCAGCAGATATCCACCATATCTGCTGCGACGCAGCGATCAGAAAATTGAAGGATCCTTCAAATTGCGGCTGAATCGCGGCTGATTTTGTATCGCTGCTTATCTTTGCAATAAACGGAAAAAAAACTTGTTGCCGAAAATTATCAAAAGAATATCGCCTGGGCTGATGATGACCCACATGTGGCTGTCATAAAATTGCGCAGTGAGAATTTAAAAAAAAAAAAGATTAAAAAAAAAGTTTAAAAAAAAAGTAAACATGTTTAAATATTTAAAAATGCTTTATTCCAAGAATATAGCATTTTTTCTCCAATCATGTTGTTCTGTTGTTGCCATCCTTAGCTGCCACTGTGATATGTTTTGATAAATGTCAGTGATTAACAATTCTTAATTGCTGCCATGATCTACAAAACAAAAAAACTACTTATTGCCGGGATCAAAGCCCGGTTATGATACATTTGCCCCATAGCGTTGTCACAGCACAGAGTAGTAGTAATGGTGCTATACAGTTGTCAGTACACAAAAGATTAGAACCAGGTACGGCTCAATGTAATGTGGGTTTCTCCTGTTCTTAATTTAGTGGTTAGCACTGGGTTCAATTTGGCAAACAAAAAAAGGAATGGTGGTTAACCCTTGCTCGCCCTGGTCCGATTACACCACGGCCATTGGAGTGGTACCAGTCTTGGAAGCTGGGATCCAGCACATGTTGCAAGAATATTTATTAGAGATGCTTATGTTCGGTTTCCCGAGAACCGAATATACCCGAACTTAGGGGATCCGAGTACCGAGCCCTTCGTGCTTTTTCGGATTTGAAAACGAGAAAAAAACGTCATTGTGACGTCGTCGGATCTCGCAAGTTTTGGATTCCTTTTTAAGATCCAACATAACGGTGGGTGGGAGGGAGGGCGGACCCCCATTTATCTTTTCTGCCACTGCTGTGTGCCAATGTGCCCTAGATGTGCTAGGAACTGCCGTGTGTTTGTGTCATTGCTCTGTCGCTCACCATCCAGCCAGGTCGCTGCAGTATTTGTCCGAAAGTGTATGAAAATAATATTGTGATCTGAGAGGTGGTCAAAATTGACTGCAAATGACTTGAAATTAGTTTTATTGAGGTTAATAATAATGTAGGAACAAAAAAAGAGCAACAATATGTGATTTTAGCATATTTTAGGACTTTTTCTAAAAAATCCAAAACCAAAATCCAAACACACGAGGGTGGTTTTGCCAAAACCAAAACCAAAACACAAAGCTAATCCAGATCCAAAACCAAAACCAGTTCACGGGGGTCAGTGAGCATCTCTAATATTTATATGCGAGGATAAAGTTTTCACCTGCTAAATCTCAGCGCCGTTGTAACAGAAACACTGGGATACAGCCAGACCTGCTTTTTACTTTACATTAAAGCGTTATATCTTTCCTCTGGAAGTTATACTCTGTTTGCATACAGTTCTGGAAGTGACAGGAGTTTGATTCATAGGTTTTCGGAGAGCTGCTGTACTAATGGCAAAGTCTTGTTGAGCTTTACAAGCTCTGTACATTGTATTACAACTTGGCTCCAGCGGAATATTATGTCGTCAGTTTAAACAAAGACTTAAGATTTTCATATAAATGGGCATTGTGTTCAAAGATAATGGAAGCTTCAATGGAATATTAATTACAGACTGAAGAGTTACCCAAACTTGTCTTGTAAGGAGAAATAAAAAACGTTCAGGTATATAAAGGGGATCTTTCAACGTCAAGATACGGCAAATCTTTTAATCGGTGGGGAACCCTTTGATAATTAGGGTGAAGCCCTCTCTCCGTTGAAAACAACAGTTTATTTGCCCATCACTAAATAGAGCCTGTGACAGGATGGACCGCCTATGCCACCCTGTCTGTTGTTGCTGGGAGCCGGCTGGGCTTACTTTGCCACCATTCCCTTTCTTTATCCCAAACGCAGTAGGAGGGGCTTACAATGCTGCCACCACTGGACTCCTTACCGGCATTAAGCACCGTGTTCCTTCTGGGTAACTGTCGCTGCTAGTGTACCCCCTTCCTGGTGTACCTGAGCTGGTACCCCTGACCTCTTCCTATAGATCAGGGTTGCTGTGGATGGATCCCCCCTGGCCTGTCACACTGGCCAGAGCTGCTGGGTAGCGGGCAGAGCGGTGGTACTGGAAAACTGGGTCCAAACCTCAGAACAGCCAGAAACGGATTAGATTTGAGTCTAATCTGTAGGTCACAGGAAATACAGCAGGGAAGAAGTTGTATAAGCAGGATCTTGAAGCAAGTGATGTTTATTTAGCTCAAGTGTCCTGACAAGGACAGTTCACACTGGTTGAAGGTAACAGTGATCAGAAAGTCAGATGGAACAATAATGATACATTTCATTACAAACCAGTGCTGTTTTATACAGTTTTGGACACAGCCTAACAGGGGGTAAGCCAGCCCTCTGAACTCTTTGCTGGCCCCAAGAAGTCTGAGTTATTTTTAGGATCAGGATGCAATATGTTTCCCCAAAACATGGTTAACAAAATTTACACTAATCTGTTATATTCCAAAATCTTCTGTGTGCATTATTCGGATAGGATCTAAGATGCAGGATACAAGCCACACAGACAGAGAGGCAGAGGCCCCCCTGCTGTGTATACAGGCTAAACAAACGTGTTGGCCACTGAGATGAAAATGTCTAATTAACATGAGGGACTTTCTTTAGAAAAGTTATACAAATCCAATCATGACATCAGAAGATACAAATTAATACCTCAGAAATTAAGGCATTTCCTATACAAAGTGCCACACGATATAATAAGATAAGTACATTTCCAATACAGAGTATCAAAAATCAGTACATTTTAAACGATATAAATTGGCACACTGTGCTAATAATTTAAATATATTATTACAATAAGTTATTTACAAGGGATCCAGCCACAGAGCCCTATGTGGATGACCTCATGTCGTCACGGCACACAAGCCTATGGAACACGTTGCTACATTAACGCTATGTTGGAGTGTTGACGTAGTGTAGTATGTAACTGCATGGAGAGGCGTCAACTGAACTTCTAACCCTTCTTCTGGATCTACAGCAAACGGGGACTAACCGCCATCAGCAGGCGCTAAACATTGACATTGATGGGGTTAATGTACGTTTGCAAACTAATGATTATTTATGTATCTACATTAAACTCCATTTGTTTTCCCACCAACCTGTGGTGTCCAGCCGCCCATCACATAGAGCTTGTTGTTGAGCGTGACCGAGACATGGCAGGCTAGTGGAAACGGCAGCGGCGACACGCTCCTCCAGCTGTCGTTGTCCACAAAATACTTGTCAACGCAGTTGGTAATGACATACTGGTTCTTCAGCTTCATCTGACCGCCAATCAGATAGAGGTCGTTATGTACACTGCCCATAGTGTACAGTTCTCGATACTCTGCGCTACACAGCTTCTCCCAACAGTAATTCCTGCGATTGTGATACCTGGACAATGAGGAGAGCGTAAGAGATCAATATTGTTTACATAAGTACATTCATAGCACCTCAGTACTAGATGGGTTTCTGCTGGAAAAATGCTCATTTTTAATAATTTTTTGTGCATTAAGAATAAAAGTAGGATATTAAAATAAAAAAATAAACCCTACTTAAAAACAGAGTAGACATCATCCCCTTAACAGAGCAGACTTTAATCTTAATCTGCCTCTGCTTAATATCCTGTTATTTAAATGAATCTCTACAGTAAATCAGTACAGACAGGAATTGTCAGTTTCATATAATACAGACAGAAGCAAACTATGTTCATGTGTAAAACGTGCATGCAGAGTATAATTAGGGGAGCTCTCTTTAGTCTGTGATTTAAAACGCACCCGTCTGTTTAACACAGCGGAGGCAGCCATTTTCTGAAGAAAAAAAATATCGATGAGAATGCATCCTACATCCAGCAGAGGCAGCCATATTGTGAATGGACAGACTATTCATGAGAATGAAGTCTACACACAGCGGAGGTAGCCATTTTGTGAATGGACAGAATATTCATGATAATGCAGCCTTCGCAACACAGTGGAGATGGCCATTTTGTGATTGGGCAGCATTTTCATGAGACTGAAGTCTACACACAGCGGAGGCAGCCATTTTGTAAACATTGATAGAATATTGATGAGAATGCATCCTACACGCATAGGAGGCAGCCATTTTGAGAGCTGAACTACAGTTCATAACAATCTAGCCTATCACCTCTTTAGGAGCCAGTGACATCACTGGTCAGTCCTTATGATACACCTCACCCTTGTTGTTTTGACTAGTGTGTTTTTATAACTTCAGTCGCTGTCTCTGTTGCTGTTCAGTCTATATTACCCAATTTTTTTCTCAGTGTAACCCACCTGGTAGAAGGATTTAGTTTATTTCTTCATCATATTTGATTATAGGGTACAGCTTGAGAGTCCTAAATTAGTCATCTGTAGTGATGTGTAGTGTGTTATGGGTTTTTATCATAGCCACAAAGTTGTTAATGCAATAAAACATCTAATGTCCAGTCATTTACTAAATGTCTGTGCAAATTGGGATATTATTCCAGTTGGGTTCATACCTCATTTAAAAGGACTAACAAGAAGTTTCCACCAATGTTGGTATCATAGCCACCCTCTCTATACCTTATGTATATATATTGGGGAGATGACTCAAGACTTCTAAAAAGGAAAAGTGGAGGTGTTGCCCATAGCAACCAATCAAATGCTAGCTATCATCTATCTAGTACATTCTAGAGCATGACAGCTAGAATCTGATTGGTTGTCATAGACAACAACTCCACTTGATAAATCTACTTAGGCATCATTTGGCACCTGACTTATCTCATTATGGATTGTCTCGTATGTGACAAAATGATACTATTATCTATCAGTCGTATGCATTGTCCAAATGCTCCCAGAGGGATTTTCTATTCTACATCATTTTCACATTTTAGATTTTGCACCATGTTTGAACAATGTGCCTCGAGAACTATGTTGATACTATACACCAGTTTTAGTAAAAACCAACTGACCTGCAAATCTCAACACACTTATTCTTTTGTCTGGACAACTTGACAACTGTCGCTTCACCGGCCAAAATGATATCATTATTTTCTGTAACCACGCCGGTGGAGACTGAGCCCAAAACTTCCCCTTGTTTCGGAGACGGCATATAACAGATTTTTCCAGTTGTAGGAGCAAAGCAGAAGCTGGAATCTCCGTAACTTCCATATTTAGACCTGATGCCCATAGCGTTATTCCCCAGACAAAGGAGAAGACTTGTGGTCTCCATTCCATACCGGAGCGTTAGAGATACCTGAGTGGATTTCTCAATGGTTTCTAGGGCCTGTTCGACCATGTCGTAGCACGGAGCGTTACACAAGAGCACGGTATTCCTCTTCCTAGCTTCCCGGAGGAAAGATGGGTTCACCAGTGGTAATCTGACTTGTTTCAGGAGATCCATAAGGTGCTGGGATCGTAGACTCTTGTCGTGGTTCACCCATCGCAGAACCAGCTCCAGGATGCTCTCCTCCCTCGAAACGTTGAGGTCATCCGACACGATCATTGTCGTCAACTGCTGATAATCAACCTCCAGTATTTCTTCGTGTAGGCCGACTTCACTGAAGTGGTTGTATAAATATTTTTTGGACTTCTCCTCTAAGTCATCGGCACTGATCTGCTTAGCAAAATAATAGATGCCGAGACAGTTTGAGGCATCCATGTGGTCCATCATGTACGTCTGACACACTTTAAAAATGTCGTCCATCTGCATGAAGTAGGCGGCCGTGGCCACCCCTTGGACGGTTAGGTTGTTGATGTAGAGTTGTGAAGTGTACACATATTCCAAGATGATAGAGACACTCTCAGCGGTTACGTCATGGAGGGTCACCTCTGTTTGGTTACATTCCACCAAACCACAGGTGAACATTGCCCTGAAGTACGGACTGAAGGAGGCCAGAACCACACGGTGACATGGAAACCTCCGTCCCTCGGCCACCAGGACTATGTCAATGAGCTCCGCTGATCCGCGCATCCTGTTAATATGTTCCAGCAGATTATTACCATGCTGCTGCCTCTTTTTATAATCAAAGTCCGTCTCCATGGCGGCTAATAATGGACGCCCCAGCTAGTTACGCTTCGTAGGTAAAGATTTCAACCAGTTCAAATTATTTACAGGATAGGCGAGAGATTAAAGGTGTTCTGACGTCAATCTGGGGAAAAATCAGCATGATAATTAGCATTACTTGTGGTATAACACACACACATATATAAAACAACCAGCAAAGAAGCTTTAAGTGAAAGAACTAATAATAACATTCGCAATATAATTATATAACTTACCAAATACAAAATATATACTATATATATATATATACATACGGTGGCTAAGTGGTTAGCACTTCTGCCTCACAGCACTGGGGTCATGAGTTCAATTCCCGACCATGGCCTTATCTGTGAGGAGTTTGTATGTTCTCCCCGTGTTTGCGTGGGTTTCCTCTGGGTGCTCCGGTTTCCTCCCACACTCCAAAAACATACTGGTAGGTTAATTGGCTGCTAACAAATTGACCCTAGTCTGTGTGTGTCTGTCTGTGTGTGTGTTAGGGAATTTAGACTGTAAGCCCCAAAGGGACAGGGACTGATGTGAGTGAGTTCTCTGTACAGCGCTGCGGAATTAGTGGCGCTATATAAATAAATGATGATGATGATGATGATGATACTATAATACCTTATATAAAGGGGAAGCTATGGTTAGCACCTGTTATGGACTAGTGACAGAACACGGCATCACCTGGCCATATAACAAAACTTGGGGGAGGGACCATCAACGACTGTCCACCCACCAGACACATTTCTGCGTATACGCCCGGCACCTTGTATGTTTAAACGTGTAGTACAGGAGTCTCAAGAGGGTGTGAAATCCCGTTTTGCAGATATATATGAAGAACGTGACAGTGTTGTGTCCTTCTGTGTAGATGACAAAGGGATATATTTACTAAACTGCGGGTCTGAAAAAGTGGAGATGTTGTCTATAGCAGCAAATCAGATTCTAGCTGTCATTTTGTAGAATGTACTAAATAAATGACAGCTAGAATCTGATTGGTTGCTATAGACAACATCTCCACTTTTTCAAACCGGCAGTTTAGTAAATATCCCCCAAAGACACCATTAATGTGCAAACTGCAGTTTGGTAAAAGTTATTAATTATAACGGATCACAATGACAAAATGATTTCTGTACAAATAGAAATGGCTAGCTACATGCTATGCATGCCTCATTAAGGACTATGTTAGCTATAGGTATCTTAATAGGGATACTGAGTTAAAGAAAAGCCAATTGTTATTTATTTAAAAAAAAAATAACTATCTGTTTCAAGAGCTTTAAAAGCCATTGAGATGTGCAACTATATAGTTTACAGAATAAAGTAACACAACGGATATAATATAATAATTTACAGATAAAACAATAACAATGTGTAAAAGTTAGTATAAATAAATAATAGTACAATATTTACAGAACTTCTCTCCTTCTGTAAATAAAAGGGTGAAACCCTGCACCACTTGTGGACAATAGACTCGTGTCCTCTAATAATTAAAGAACAGCTTTTTCAAAATAAAAAATACTAGTAGCTTTATTATAGAAAAATAATATATCTCAGACCTTGCCATTCACTCCTATAATCACAGAACTGCCTTTAGAACTTTAGAACGCAACAATCAAACGGCAAACGGATTATTCAGAGTTCTAAAGGTGACATCACCAATACGGCAGTTTATAGCAATCTCTGATTTAATATCTTCCTTCCTCTTGATATATTAAAAACTGCCCAGATTCCAAAAGAAATATTATTTTGCTATAATAAAGCTTCAATTCGGTTTTCAATTTTGTGATAGTTATCCTCTAAAAGACTGTTATAGCCAATATACAAAAACAAATAATCTTGCAGCAGTCACAAGAATAATGATACTATTGACAAGTCTGAGATATATTATGATTCTTCCTGGGGTTTTGTGCCGAATTTTCCTAGTACTGTAATTGATACTCTAGTATACAGCATCCGGCACAATAATTGTCAGCTCCTGTTTTCTAGTTGTTAATAATTCACCCAAGCTTGTCCATCCTCTGGCCAACCACTCCCACTTTCTGGTGAAGCCCTGCCCACTTTCCTATAACCCCGCCCCCTTTCAGTCCACAAATTGGGACTATCCCGCTGAAATTGGGATGTGTTATATATTTTATTGGAAAGGAAGAAGGACAAGAACCAGGATATTTTTCAGTGCTTTTTAAATAATCAATTTGGAACAGCTGAATTCATTCATCATGGTGACATATTGGGTTTTTTAGCTGTACAACAACATTGTTTAAAGCATTAAACTTGGTTGTACTTAATCTGCAATCTGATGGGGGTCCCTGGTGGACTATTAATCTCTGAGTTAATTCCTGTGACAATTATGGGTATATAATGCAAAAATGTGGAGTTAAAGGTTAACTGCACTCAAAAAAACTGGTAAGTTTTACTGGTGCTTGGTGAATCTGGAGGTACTGAGGGTTTCCCGATCCCTCCAAAGGTCAGAGCCGGAGATCCTAACGGTATGTCAATGACAAGTTTTTGAGGGAGGGGCTTTGACAACTCCCTATAAGTTTGCTGGAAAGGTGGGATCATTACCTGGTCAGAGCTTTAAATAAAACAGGTATTGCCCCATCACAAGGTCCATTGAGCACTAGATTTTGGGGTAGATTTAGTAAACCTTCTAAAAAGAAAAGGTGGAGGTATTACCCATAGCAACCAATCAGATTCTAGCTATCATTTATCTAGTACATTCGAAAAAATTATAGCTAGAATCTGATTGGCTGCTATGGGCAACAACTCCACTTTATCTTTTTAGAAGGTTTTCTGAATCTACCTAATTACATTCAAAATTAAAATCTTATTTTGGGCTAAGATGTTGGGTGGGATTAGCCATTAATTTTTTTTTATTTTTTTTTTAAAAATAAAGCAATATTTTAGATTAATTTATGCAAAACAGTAGGGAAAGGACCTTCTCTTCAGTCAAGAAAATATCAAAACTAAAAAGTCTGAAAGGCTCGAAAGTTTCACATTACAGCAAATCAGGTTGAGTTCAAAAGTATATTAGTGATCAGATACTATGTATTATCACAAGGTAAACACATTAACCAAATTGCTATTTGTCCCTTTCACACATCGTATTTTCAAAACATTTAAAAATAAAATTCCCGCACTGTAACAGGACGTCTGAAGGCCCCTCATTGGCAGAACACGGCTTCAAATCAGCAGCTAAAACATAAATACAGCTTCTCTTCAGCAACAGATACATGGACAATTAACAGGAATGTTCAGCTTACCACACATAAAGGTGCAGTATTCTTCAGCAGTCCCCCCCAGGTCTGCAGCCGGCCTCTGGGGATAAGGGAACTGCTTGTCTAACATCCCTATTTAGGGAACTGTGATCAATAGAAGGAGACAACCTCACAGCAGCAGCTGCAAGACCTGGCGGGGAATAGCCGGACTGTGTTTACATGGCTGATACACACACTGTAATAGTTATTCAGTTACACCAGGCTCAGATAACAGCATGTGACGGGGAAAGCTCTGCTACACACTAATATAGCTTACAGTTAGGATATAAGGCAGGGAGGGTTAGTGCCTTGGGCTCTCGTTGCAGGGTGATCTACCACCCTCATATTTCCGGGCAACACAAACCTCGCTAACCTATGTCAACCCTAAAGGAACAAACTAATCTAGATATTGGTAAAATCAGCCACAGTATAATTAAGAATATATTACAACTAGAGATATGCTCTGGCTCGGTTCCCCGAGAACCGAACACACCAGAACTTAGCAGATCCGAGTCGGCTCGGTACTTTTGCGCGCCCTCGGAATTGAAAATGAGGCAAAACGTCATTGTTACGTCGTTGGATCTCACGACCTTTGGATTCTATAAGTACCGCCCTCCACGGCGATCCAGCGCCATTTCACAGAGGGACACAGAAGGGGTAGCACAGTTCTTGGCAGTCTCTACTGCAGTTGGGCAGTGTCATAGGTAGAATAGAAAGAGGAGGGGTAGCAGTGTTCTTCAAAGTCTACAGTGACATTCAGGAGAGCTCCATTGCTCCATTGCTAATTGTCATTGCTGAAATACAAATAATGGGTCTGGCAGGCTTGGTCTTCTAAATGTGCAGTCACGTTGTACTGTATTATTTAGATAACATACAAAGAGGAGAGCTCCATTGCTCCATTGCTAATTGCACCACTTTTCTTTTCTGCCACTGCTGTGTGATAATGTTTGCTAGATGTGCTAGGAACTGCTGTGTGTTTGAGTCGTTGCTCTGTCGCTTACCATCCAGCCAGGTTGCTGCAGTCTTAGTTTGAAAGTGTATGAAAATAATAATGTGACCTGTGAGGTGGTCAAAATTGATTGCAAATGACTTGAAATTAGTGTTATTGAGGTTAATAATAAATGTAGGGGGAGAAATAATGCAAAAATATGTGATTTTAGCAAAAAAAAATAGGAATTTTAGAAAAAAGAATCGGGATCAAAAACCAAAACACGCAAGGGCGATTTTGCCAAAACCAAAACCAAAACACGAAGTTAATCCAGATCCAAAACCAAAACCAGAACACGGGAGTCAGTGAACATCTCTAATTACAACATATAATTATGAATGAAACAAATTAAATATATCAAATAATAACTTTTATCAACCTTAAATGTTATTTTACATATAAGACAGTCATTTAATACAATTGCAGAAGAGTCTTGAAAACAATCGTATTGACCAGAGAACTTGCATTACATGGTGTCAGGAAGTTTTGCAAAGCAGCCAACTAGAAGCTGATTGCTAATCGGAAGCAGGCAGTCAGCAAATCATATATATGCAGCTAATACATATATTACAAATATAAAAAATACAGGTAGCACAGTGGTTAGCATGACGGTTTCATTGCGCTGGGGTCATGAGTTTAATTCTGACCAGGACACTAATTTGTATGTTCTCCCCGTGTTTGCGTGGGTTTCCTCCTGGTGCTCCGGTTTCCTCTTACATTCCAAAAACATAGTGATAGGTTAACTGACTTCTGGCTAAATGGACTCTGTGTCTGTGTGATAGGGAATTTAGATTGTAAGCTCCAATGCGGCAGAGACTGATGAGTCGATCCCCTACTCCCTAAAGTAGGAACGTACTACTGACTGACTGTCACAGACACTGATCTTATGATCTACCAACGGATGCCTATTATTATACGGGTAAATCACTATCGACCTTTCAGCCACATCTAATCTAAACACCCTGTTTCTTTGTCCCTATATATTTCAAAGCAACCTATCTATAAACTCATTAGCCCCTCTAGATCTTATGATTACTTGGCAAGCTTTCACCTGTACAGGTGCTAAGTACTTACATAAAATCTATTACACTGTGTCTATTATTAAAATAATTGAGATTAGTTCATAAAATATGATACAGTTTTGCCCGGAGCAGTGTGTTTAATTCACCGTAACTACATCTCTAATTAACATCTTGAGATTCAGTCTTATTTTGAAGGGCAATTAAATATCATTATCTGTGGAGAATCAGAAACCAATGTCTACGAAAATAAGCTTTCAAGGAGATTTCATTTGACTTTGAGCCCTGAATTCTCACTGTATATAGATATATATATATATATATATATATATATATATATATATATATATATGTATATATTTATTTATTTATTTTTTTAAACAGTGGAAAACATTTGTGAATACTGGTGCACGGGTAATGGCGCACAAAGGAGATCTTATCTGACGTTTTTGAGTAAAATTAAATAAATCATAAAATCATCTGATTGGTTGCCACGAATTACAGCAAGATTGTGCAGTTACCTGTGCACTAATTTTTAAATATGTTCCTCTAGTTGATCAATACTTTCATATACATCAGAAGCATTTTGGGCAGCATGGTGGCTCAGTGGTTATCACTTCAGCCTCACAGCGCTGGGGTCATGAGTTCAATTCCCAACCATGGCCTTATCTGTGTGGAGTTTGTATGTTCTCCCCGTGTTTGCGTGGGTTTCCTCCGGGTGCTTGGGTTTCCTCCCACACTCCAAAAACGTACTAGTAGGTTAATTGGTTGCTATCAAAATTGACCCTAGTCTGTCTCTCTGTCTGTCTGTATTTGTTTGTGTGTGTGTGTGTTAGGGACTTTAGAGTGTAAGCTCCAATGGGGCAGTGACTGATGTGAGTGAGTTCTCTGTACAGCACTGCAGGATTAAGTGGCGCTATATAAATGATGATGAGGATGATGATTTTGGGGTAGTATGAGGACTGTGCGTCCTAATGGGTTCTCGGAAATCACCAGATTGCAGATTGTTGCAACCAAAACGCAAGTTTATCATCTAACGACAGTACAGGTTATCCGGATTTACAGTTCACCAGGTGGATGCTAATATTCGCACTAGGTGAAGAACACAGTCGCAAGGTGTTATGATGACTCTTCCAAGGATCCTGGCCGCTCCACCTGATAGTTACCCCTCCACCACAAGGCATAGTTGCCTGCTCTCCCGTAATGTCTGGGAGACTCACAAATTTCTGGTTCCTAATCACCACAATAGTAAAGTGGCGGGGGGTGGGTTTTAGGATGTGAATTGCGCTTCATCGTGGCGCCACCCCCTGTTGTAATTGGCCAGAAACCGAACACGCCCACCTCCCACTGATCTCCCGGAGGAGTCCTTGACAATGTTGGCAAGTATGCCACAAGGTAGGGCCAGGACAATACCTTTCTGCAATTCAGTCGCAAAAGTTCAACATCCGCACCCCGTGACCTCACGGGTAGATCTGAAAATCCTAAAAAGGAAAAATGGAGGTGTTACCCGTAGCAGCCAATCAGATTTTAGCTATCATTTACCTAATATATTCTAGAGAATGATAGCTAGAATCTGATTGGTTGGTACGGGCAACTTTAACTTTTTGGAAGATTTGATAAATCTACCTCAAGGTCTTAAAAAAGGATTTTAAAAGGAATAAAAAAATAAAATGAAATGAACAGCTCCATTGCTGCACGACCCCCAAAGCTGAGCCTAGTGTACACAGTCCTGATAAGATGATAACTAATGGAATAGTTTATAAAACATTTCCTTTCCGCTACAGAACTGGTAACATAAACTACGCAAGATTCCTTAATTGCGTTTAGATTTCCTTGTGTGGGTTACGTAAACATACACTCTAGTCTTTTGGCAGAACAGATATTTTTAAGGCTCAAAAAGGTCTCCCAACAAGAAAAACAACCTCTATAAATAACACATGTTGATATAACCAACAGGAAACTCTAAGCAAAAAGTACATTTATTTCGGGCTGAGCCAGTCACTCTACGGGCAGTCATGCAGGATTCTGTCTCAGGACCTGTTAACACTACAATCCCCATCATGGGGTGTATAATGAATCTGATTACACCGTGCTGTGTTGCATTTTAAAGACTTCCCTTCAATAAATAATAACCCATAAAGCCAATAGACTGCTAATGGATGGTAAGAATAGCATCTAACATGCAGAAAAATAATTGCATTCTGTATTTGGTCAGTATTGAAAAATAGGGGCAATTCTTTAAAAGCTGGGACTGTCCCTGGAAATTAGGGATAGTTGACAACTATGCACAGTGTGTGTAAGTCAGGTTGTGCCTTAGTGATGTCACTTGTTGCCAAGCAAACTGGCAGGCTGCCTACTGGTGCAGCCCGCACAGGGTTGCCTAGGGCACCAATGGTTAGTGGGCATCTAAAACGCTGAATGAGTGGCCCCGTGGCTTGCTCTGGCCCAGAGCCCACAAAATGGTTGCCTACAATGAATGTAGATATCAAGTCAACTTTAATTAGTCTTTTAAAGAGACTTATATAATTAGGAGTTTACAGGGGTGGAACTAACATTAGTACAGCCAGTGTAGAGTTTAACAATGGGGGAATTACACGTCAAACGCAGTTTTCCTGTAAATGTCCGTAAGGAACAGTTACGTCCAGTTACGTGCACCATACAGGTCATTTCTTTTCCAATTGTACTACGTTGATGATGAAGTTTCCTTTGGACTATAGTGGTGTTTATTTCAATTAAATTAAATTATTTTAAACCTGTTTGTGCCTCTTTTGTATTTTATGTTCTCTTTAAGCTCCCATGGAACTGCCTCTTCCAAAAGCAGCCATGGATATACAGGTAATTTCACAAACACCAGCATGAACAAATATCCAAATAGCCAATAGCTGCCAGGGCTTGCTGGGACATATAGTTCCCACATAGCAGAGGCTGCGTACTCTTTTTATTTTTTGGGACCTCTCTCTGGGTTCCAGCTTGTGCTGAGCAGGGTGGGACTGGTTCCCATTATGATAGGGGGACCCCAACCTGCGAGGAGCAATAGCCATACTTGCCAACTCTCGGAATGTCCAGGAGACTCCTGAAATCTGGATAGGTCTCCCGGACTCCCGGGAGAGCAGGCAAGTATCCCGCATACTGCTATTTGATGGCCAAAATGATGCGTCATTTTAGCCCCGTCCCCATGACAAAATGACGTTTTTGTCGCCAGGGTAGGACCAAAATGACGCGATTGACCACGCCTCGCCCCTCCCACCCTCCAACCACGACCCCTGCCTGGGATCTCCCGGAATTCAATGTTCAAAGGTTGGCAAGTGTGGCAATAGCACTGGTGTTGGTTATGTATTTGGGTACCGAATCTACGATGATATGTTGATGATGATGACTGGCATATCTTTGCTCTGTACTCTCTATCTTTGCTGCAGCCACATGTATACACTGGATTTTAAGTTGCATGTATCTTAAGATGAGTGCAATGCAAAATACACACTTAAAAACTCAACTGCTAAGATATTTATGTTTTTGCAGTTTCCTGCAACCAAACTGGGTGACAGCCGCATAAGTCTAAATAAGCCCAATTGCCTGAGGATTTCTTGGCATAAGCCATGAAATAACAATGATTTGTATAGTTTTTTGGAGTTTTGGAGACGAGCCAATCAGATAGCTTATTTCATCCTCATTCATTCATGCTCTGTGCTTCATGCTGGGTCATTGGGTGAGTCTGTTGTCATGGATACAATGAACCCTCCTTCCTGTCAGCTGCTTATCAACAATCTACAGTGTTTATCAATGCTTGCTTTGAAATGACCATGCTTATGACTCCATAGCAATGAAAATATGCTTATTGTGTATAATTAAAGTATATTTGACCTGTAAATAGTAGTATCAGGAATTTCATATTTTTGTATGATTTCATTTCTATCTAATTGGATACAGAAAACCTAATTTAAAATTTGCTGCAAATTGTTATTTATAACATACATTTTTATTAAATTTTTATTAAATCTATTTAATTTTCTAGTAAAGTCTTTTGATCTGTAACTGGAGATCGGGGATGAGGAGATAATTTTGTCTCCCAAATAAAACAACTGAAAACTGCGTTTGATATATTTATCATGCCATATAATTAATGGCTGTTTTAATTTGGATTGGACTCATATTAAAATCTATCTATATCCGAATGCGAGTTGTAAGTTATACGTATGGGTTTTAATTCTTTATTAAAGAGTGCTGATATAAAACTGACTTATCTTTAAAATGTTGATGTGTATTACTGAGCGCTGATTATTTTAACGTTGATTAGTTTTGTCTGTGGGACTGTCAGACCCCCTGCTGATACACATCTAGTATATTGGCAAAAAATAGGCTCATACTGCTTTTCTGAATTAAAAATAAAAGCACACTGCATTCTAAGTTTGATTTCCCTATAATGATTATCATTGTCTTGATTGAATGTATCCACAGACTTTCTATAGGTTTTTACTATCTGATGGAAGAAAGTCCATGGGGTATATTTACTAAACTGCGAGTTTGAAAAAGTGGAGATGTTGCCTATAGCAACCAACCAGATTCTAGCTGTCATTTTGTAGAATGTACTAAATAAATGACAGCTAGAATCTGATTGGTTGCTATAGGCAACATCTCCACTTTTTCAAACCCGCAGTTTAGTAAATATACCCCCATGTCTACTGAATAGAGAACACCCCCCCCCCCCCCTCCGTGGATGAAAGATAATAATAGTGCACTTCAACATTATAAATGTACTTTTATGAGCTTAAAATTGTCCAAGGAGGTTTCTTCGGAATAAAGTATCCTTGATTCTTGCTGGTAAGGTATTGGTGAATTGATTGGTTTTTCCGCTATTGTATTCTAATTCTGGCCACAAATGATATTGCAGCCAATATGGAAAAAAATTCGCCCAAAATTGTTGTGTGTGGTCATAAAATATTATAATTGTCGATAATAATCAGATCAAAGTAGATTGATCGTTAACAGCTACGTAGTTAAATATGGTCAGACGATTGCTGTGGATGCCCATTATCAGCCTGTGCGTACGGGCATGTTAAACTCCGACTAATATGCCACAATCCCACCAGATCTCATCCAATTTGGTCACGTAAGTGTGTGGCCTCGTTGGATACTGATCCTGTCATAACACTGGCACTGAGCAGCTTAATGTTACACACACATTACAATGATCCAATTCAAAGGGATCTGTGGGCAAATTGGCTGCAAACAAGCAAGGACAAATTGTGCAGATTCGATCCGATTGCCGTGTTACAATGTGAGTACAATGCAGTGGAAATTGGCTGCATATTCCATGGTTAGCACTTCTGCCTCACAGCACTGGGGTCCTGAATTTGATTCCCAACCATGGCCTTATCTGTATGGAGTTTGTATGTTCTCCCTGTGTTTGTGTGGGTTTCCTCCGGGTGCTCCGATTTCCTCCCACACTCCAAAAACACACTGGTAGGTTAATTGGCTGCTATCAAATTGCCCTTAGTCTCTTTGTGTGCTAGGGACTTTAGACTGTAAGCTTCAATGGGGCAGGGACTGATGTGATGTGAGTTCTCTGTACAGCGCTGCAGAATTAGTAACGCTATATAAATAGCTGATGATGACACACACACTGTGAGTTGATTTTGGGCAGTTAGTCCGATACTGCCCCCCAAGTGAGTGAGATAATCTTACAATCAATAGGATTATTATAGGTCGCGTTGGAAAATGTAGTGATGACCGCCGTCGACCTCATTTAACAAGGGCCCGGATCTCATCCAAATTGGCCCTGCACTTGGAACATTCAAAACAATTGCATTTGGAACACAGTTTGCTGCATTGCAATGCTGATTAAGAGCCCTACTGCTTTCATCATCATTTATCCACGGGAGTAAATGACAATGGAGCAAAATGTTGATAGCACAGTGTTAAGACTTTGTGTAAATGGAAAGAAAATGCATTGCAGCACTACAAAAATAAATGAATTATTTAAAAAGAAGTGCTTCAGAATGAATATTTAATGCTAGGCTTAGTTTTCCTGAATATGTTGTTCTCGTCCTGTGCAAAAAGCAAAAGATTGGAACGCTCCCGGTAGTTGCGACGAGACAGAACGCAAACTTATTCTTAGTAGAAATTGAACTGCAACTTGATCACAGAACTCATGACCTATCTAATACCACAGCTCAGGTCCTGTTACTACTTAGTGTTGGGAGAACGGGGTGACACGCAGGTTCTATAAAACGTATTTGTGGAGACGGAGTTCCTTTGAGACACTTGCCCAGGAAATTCCAAGCAAGAAAACAAATAAGTACAGATGACTGGTTGTTGGATTTGATGAGAGGTTGGTAGAAAATGGTCTTTATAATCTGTTAATAAGAAACAGGAGCAGGGCAGTGTCCGAAAACTGTCTGGAAAGGCGAGCAAACAAATTATACACTTATAAATAGTACAATTAGTGTAAGGATGCGAATGAGTTCTCTGTACAGCGCTGCGGAATCAGTGGTGCTATATAAATAAATGGTGATGATGATAATACTAAATTAGTATTTATTAACCACAAATATTGTGGGCATCACTGCTTATTTATCAGAGCAAGTGCGCCTCTTGGTCCTTCTACTCCTAGACGTTGAACTGGGCTTCACTGCGATCCCCTCGAGGAAGATGCGATGGCGAGTGTTGGCATGGCCTTGCTCCCTGCTGTACAATGCAGAAATACACGGCTTCACGCAGCCGGCGGCAGAACTATGATGACACATTATGCATCACCAAGCACCACCTTCTAATGAAGTGGGTGGGATCTGGGGGAGATGTCTGCACGTCCTGGACACTTCCCGAAATTCGAGAGTCTCCTGGACATTCCTGGGAGAATAGCCAAGTATGTGTGAATAGCTTGGCCTGCCTTGGCACAGCGCGGTATAGCTGCCAGCTTTAGAAGTGATAGATCCTTTTAAATTACTTTATTTCCACATGTGCTTCGGTAACTAGTTGAGCAGCCAATTACATGGGAAATGCCAGTTTTTGTCATAAATTGGCTGCTCTTTGTATAACAGCATCCACCCTGAATTTTAGTGTCTTGTGCTCTTTGGTGTTTGTAGCTGGATGAAGTCAAATTATTATTATTATCTTTTATTTATAACGGCGCTACAAATGGTCCGCAGCGCCGTACATAGAGGTGCTTTATGAACTTTGCAGGCAGAGATATCAAAGTAACTACCAGCAACCGGTGAGAATTATTCGGTACGTGTCACAATAACTCCACACGTTGCTGGTCATCACTTTGATGCCCTGTCTCTAATCTGCAAGTATAACACCCTAAACCTAGGAAATATTGAAGCTTTAGCTATGATAAGGTGCGCTAGTATTATTACACAAAAGACTAAGTCATCTGGAAGAGAGTTTCATATCATTACTTATCCACAACACAACATCTGAGTCACTTTTCCATAAAGAAAGATGTTGAGTTAATTCTCTAGTGATTAATGTACTCACGAGAGGGATGCATGTAATGTTATTGCCCAACGAAAAGATGTTTTCTAATTATCCGCCGGAAAGAAGTAAGTAAACTAATGGATTTGTATTCTAATTATTATGCATAGTGCAGATGTAAGTGTTGTTTAAAGAAAATGTGGAAGCTCTATATGAGAGAGGGATAATGCATATCTAGAAGATAAAAGACAGTAAAATAAAAATTATAGTCCATTATCGGATGCATGTGGATCTTGTGTATAAGTCACAAAAGTTTAATAAATAACAATTAAAAAGTAAAAGTAAATTAAAGCAAGCAAACGCACATATCCCATGCTCTCCCTTCCCAAGCAGCATGAAGTGGGACATACCTCTCGACTGTCCTTGCACAACATCCCACCACATTCGGCACAGTTAGCAGACTGCTGCTCTCCTTCCCGTTCTTGCAGCTTTGACTACCTACTGCTGCAGGCGTCTCAAGCTCAGTTGCTGCTTGGCCAGATCCTAGAATATGGGGGCCGGGTTTGAAAAAGTTATAGGGACTGTTTACTTTCTGGAAAGCCAAGCAAAAAGTGAGCACTCTAGCCCCCCCCTACCAACCAAACTCCTATTTTAAATCAATAGTAACCACTTTTATGAATTATGCATCCTTCCAAGATATGAGCCCCAACATTAAATTAATAGCAATTACGTTAAATAAATAGCCTCCTGCAATTAAATTAATAACATTTGCATTTAATAAATATGCCTATTTCAGTCTCAATCAGACCCAATATCAAACTAATAGCACTCAAATGTTATAAACAAAGCTATTTCCCCTACAAGCTATGACATTAAATTAATAACACATTTAATAGAAATTGCATAATTAGCCCCTTCAGAGTTTCAATAGCTCCACCAATCCCACGTTACATTAATAGCTCCTTCACCTCATTTGTTCTTGTGGAATGTAGCAGTAGTAACAAAGTGTTTGATAAACCCAGGGCATACCAGTAGTGCAGACACATCCAAGCTTCCCACCAACTCCTGAAGATCACTAAGATTTCTCAACACTACTGCCTGAAGGCTGTCCAATTATAAATGATGGCATGCTGCAGACATGGATGTGTTTCACAGATTTGAAGTCGTACCCCTACCATCAGGTGATTGCAATTATATGTTATGACAGGCATCATATGAGTATATCTAACAATTCAAACGTGTCACATGATCATTAAAAGCCAAGTAAAATCAGCCTACGATTCAAGAATTTAACAAGTGTATATATGGCAAAACATCTGTAGCTGGTAACGGAATTAAAGTGCATCTTATAATAAGTGTAAAAGACATATATAAGTGTATAAATATATATATATATAGCAATACAGATCACAATAGGTGCAGTTTATTCAAGTATGATTTTTTTTATTGCAGTCTAGTATGGATATAATTTCCCCATTGAGGTAATAACTACAAGACTATCTATTATATAAACTGCATGACACACAATAGAACATCAGTCACGTTATCACTCCTTATATTATTAGAACAGTGAAATAGTTTGACCAACATAAGTCCAATTGAATTGCAGATTTAAACCCTCTAGTGACCATTGTACCTAATCTATCAACCCACCTTATATAGTATAGTATATCAGGCTTCAAGATCCATATCAAATATAATATATCAATATATACCACACACATTTTCAGGCAAGATGTACAATACAAATATAATTTATTATATAAAGATAACTGTGGGACTATTCGTTGCATGAACCGGTTAGACGGCTCACATGTGCGAATATCTCCGACTGCCGGCAAGTTAACCTTAACGCTCCAGCCTGGTATCGCCGAGACGGCTGAGTGTCGCCAGTGATATTTTACTGATACGCGATTGTTTATCGCCACGAATAAACAGACCCCCATCGTTTCAGAACTTGCTTTCATGTACTGACGGTCTTGTTTAATCTTCCAACTCCTATGTTCAACATAATCCGGGTCACAAGGGCATTTAATAAGATAAATCACATCCTTACGACCACATCTACCTTATTTTCATTTATGTTCTTTCATAGATTATAAGTAGAGAGCGTCAAATAACGGATCTTGCTGTAACATTCTCCATTACGTATTGTAACGGCTCTCAAGAATGTGTAAGTAGTCCATTAGAACTGATCATTATATTTATCATCATCATCAACATTTATTTATATAGCGCCAGCAAATTCCGTAGCGCTTTACAATTGGGAACAAACATTAATAAAACAATACTGGGTAATACATACAGAGAGAGGTAAGGGAACCCTGCTGGCAAGCTTACAATCTATGGGACAATGGGAGTTTGAAGCACAAGGGCACGTGCTACATCATATTGCACATTGGACCAGCTAGAATGCAAAGGTAAATTATTGAGTGGGCTGCGTGATCAGTCACACAACAATGTTGGTCAGAGGGTTGTTGTCTTGTGTTAGCTGTGTAGAGGGTGGTAATAGGGTAACCTAGGGAGATTAAGATGGTGGTTGAGGAATATTATACGCTTGTCTGAAGAGGTGGGTTTTCAGAGAACGCTTGAAGGTTTGAAGACTAGAGGAAAGTCTTATTGTGCGAGGGAGTGAATTCCACAAAGTGGGTGCAGCCCGAAAAAAGTCCTGTAACCGAGAATGGGAGGATGTGATGAGAGTGGAAGAGAGATGCAGATCTTGTGCAGAACGGAGGTGTCGAGTTGGGAGATATTATGAGACAAGTGAGGAGATGTATATAGGTGCAATTTTGTTGACGGCCTTGTATGTTAGTAGAAGAATTTTATATTGGATTCGTTGAAACACAGGCAACCAATGTACAGACTGACATTATATTTACTTCCACTATCAGTAATTATTATTGCTCCTAAAGCTGCATCACAACCTAAAATACGTAAAAATATGACTATACGCTGGTCCGTACACATCGTAAGATCCGCGCAGCTCTGCCCCAGTAGCATAGGTGCCAGGTTCACGCCAAGCAGACGTCACAGACAATTATGTCCCCTTTTGCGCCCATGTTTGAATCCATTTGATTTATGTGCAACAAACACATGTATTATTAGGCAGCATCAAAGCCTAAAAAAAACAACACACTATAATAAAATAAGCCCTTATCTCGTGTAAGAGAAAAAGAAACAAACTTTTTGTTTAATCGCACAGACGCAAAAGCGTAATACGTGGACGGGTGACGAAGAAAGCACCAATCAGCTTCAGCGTTTTAATGGCAAACAACCAATCACAAGTAGTTTGCTAGTGTCAGAGGTCGTCATGAACATAATCCACTATTTGAACCAACCCCTGTCGCAAATAGGAGTATAAGCGTCTTTTTTCCCGGTTTGCACCCATCCGCAATGGCGAACCACAGCCCTTGCTATACTAGGCCTATGTTAGAACACCCCCATTGTGCCTATCCAGGAGCAGGATAGCGTGACTGGCAGAATCACGCCAGTTTGTAGGTACACATATGCGTGCGCTCAATTTCTGTGTGAGATACACTGTGCAAACTGGCGCAGTACTCACTTTGTATCAGCTCCATTGTTTTGGAGCTCCCTGCTGCTGACGATCCTGTTTTAACTGAGCTATCTCTTCCCTCATCATAAGCACAGAGTTTTAAGGGTCTTTCGGAGGATTTTACAGAATATCTGTCTCGCTCGTCTCAGCTTTCTTGCTTGACAGTAAGACTGTAGCTTGTTAAATAACAGTAAACGCACAAAAGTCTTCTTCTCTGTCTCCAGCTCCAGTTTGAGTCTCATGAAAGATGAAATCACCATCCGTGTACACTTTCTCTTTCAAAATCTGTCAAAAAAAGAGATGTTGCGAAGGCCTGATAAAAATTGATCCCAGAGCAATTTATATTTCTCCGCCAATGCACACAGCTCGAGCTCATCCGTCTTTTGGAGTGAATTTGTAAATTGAAGTATGTTTTACTCTCTTTTTAAAAAGGAGCAATTTGGGTAACACCGCTGTAGATGATGAATGCCCACAGATATCTTCTAGAATCTTAATGATACCCCTTACTGCAGCTCCAACCTATTCCAGCTTTAAGAGAATAGTCTTCCTGGTATTTCCCTCTAATGCATTCAAGACCAGTTCAGCTTGCAACTCTCTAGAGAGCTGGTGCAGCTTTGCAGAACTTTCTAGTCTATCCATCAACTGTCAATCCAGTCGGTTAAAGATGTATTGGTGACATCAGATATCAGTGGTTACAGGACCCTAAGTGGGGCTAACCCCACTCAAAAGTGTCCTCCGCCTCTGCTTCTTATCTTGGGAGGTGGGAGGTGAAGGTGGCATTCCATAGGCAAACCAAAGGGGGGGGGGGGTTCTTAGTGCCTGGAACCCACCCTCCAAGCCTGGGGCACTGTATAATTGAGGTGGCTGGACTCTGGCCCTGCTTCACACGGCTCTGCTCGAAAAGAGAGAGCTGTGTGCACCTAACAGTAGTGCCCGCAGCATTGCCCGTGTATATTATGGGGATAGGATGAGTTGGAGAGCAGCCAAGCACTGTCTAAAATTATAGCCATGCCCCCATGCATGCTGGTCATGCCCACTGGCGGCGTGGTGTGGAAACCCCTCTGCAAATCCTGCGTTTGCCCCTGCATTCTCGGCTCCTCAGACCGGAAATGTGGCGCTACCTTTAGGTGAACATAGGCGGTTGCTTATGGCGTTAATGGTTAGGGGGCATCAAAATCACTGGGTGAGTGACATTATGCCACTCAATCAGTTGTTTAGGTGCCACCTAACCACTGATGCCATGGGCAACAGCCTAGGTTCTCCTAAAGGTAGGTGAGCCACAACATCAATTACCATGGATGGCAACGTGACTGTAGCAGCAGATGATGATGTAGGGGGTCAAGTTAAGGGGACCTTTCATCTAGATGATAAGGAGGAAGAGTCTTTTTTTTATCCTGTCGACTACGCCAAAGTATTATGTGGAGGCGGGGCTAGGAGAAATGTTCAAAACCAGTGAGTTAGTGCCCCTTTATGTATAGAAGCACAAAAATTAATTTATTGTTGAATAACACCATCTTTAATTCAGTTTTTACCCATTTCTTTACATTAACACTTGTAAATATTTACTATAAAGTGTGCTTTCACCATCACTTGACTGTCATTTATTTATTTTAGTTTTAGCAATTCATGCATTAAACTCAGTGAAAAATACTAAAGCAGTTTAACTTTCCACTTAAAGCTGTGTTAGTCGCTTTTTCTTTCTAACATTCTTTCAGGCAACAATAAATACGGTTTATCTCCAATAAATGTACTCTTTGTAATAATAATTTGTACAATTAGAATAATGTATGGCCAAATGTTTAACGAATATATATATTATAAAATAAAAATATATTCTAGTTGTAGACAGGGCATATTATCCATTTAAAAATGTTGCTGATAATTTTCCTAAATAGTACAAATTACTCTTGCAGTTTAGAGCCTCTTGTTGTGCATTAAAGTGCAGCCTTCCACGGCTTGTATGAATACAATATCTTGTCATATTTCCTCTGCAGAGGGAGGTGAACGCAGTCAGATCTGGGCGCACCGATAAGGACGGTCTGTAGGCTGCATGCAGTAATGAGATTTTTCAAGCACCAGAAAAGAAATTCTATTACCTGATGATCATAGCCATAAAAAATGTAAACGGCAGTTTTTTTTATATAACTTGTTTGCAGCGGAGATTAATTCAATACATAGATACAAAGTAATCAGCATAAAAATTGTACCCATTGGGCAGGGTGCTCGTATTACCTCTGCGGCGTTTTCCCTGTGTTCATTATCGCTGATTGTGCTAGAATAAGCACATAGGCTCTCAAGCATCCTAAATGCATTTGCAATATGAAAGGGTCACGTCTCATTTATTCTTACTTGATAGGTGCCCAATTTAAAAAAGAAGAAATGATTTTGTAGTTGCCTTTAAATGGATTATTCTGTTAGATTGCATGCTCTAGTGAAGAGGGTCTCATACCTTACCACTAATGGTATGGTCCTGTTACGGGCAGCACGCTGTCTTAGTGGTTAGCACTTCTGCCTCACAGCACTGGGGTCATGAGTTCAATTCCTGACCATGGCCTTATCTGTGTGGAGTTTGTATGTTCTCCACGTGTTTCCGTGGTTTTCCTCCGGGTGCTCCGGTTTCCTCCCATACTCCAAAAACATACTAGTAGGTTAATTGGCTGCAATCAAAATTGACCCTAGTCTCTCTTTATCTGTCTGTGTGTGTGTGTTAGGGAATTTAGACTGTAAGCTCCAATGGGGCAGGGACTCATGTGAGTGAGTTCTCTGTACAGCGCTGTGGAATTAGTGGCGCTATATAAATAACTGATGAGGATGATGATGATGAAAGTAGATTACTGAGTGAAGTGGATAACACAATTCACTGCGCATCACATGATATAGGCCCCGTACCCTTCAAAGAAATGACATAATGGCGGTATTGCATCGCCAAAATGACGGATCTTAAGCCTGATTCATTAAGGATCTTAACTTGAGAAACTTCTTATTTCAGTCTCCTGGACAAAACCATGTTACAATGCAAAGGGTGCAAATTAGTATTCTGTTTTGCACATAAATTAAATACTGACTGTTTTTTCACATAGCGCACAAATATCAACTTTAAATTTCAGTGTACAAATAAGCTATCAAGTATTTGTGTGCTACATGAAAAAACCGTCAGTATTTAACTTATGTGCAAAACAGAAAACTAATTTGCACCCCTTGCATTGTAACATGGTTTTGTCCAGGAGACTGAAATAAGAAGTCTCTCAAGTTAAGATCCTTAATGAATCAGGCCCCTAATTCTTAGAAATTATATTAGCATACAATAAAATATAGTCCCTGAGCTCAACTGAATTCATACAGAACGATTTACCATGAAGTGACCTAATATGAGGCTTTTTGTTGGCGGCTCGGTCCACACCTTACAGGAACGACTGCTGCGAGTCACAGTAATGTTACATATAATAATAATCATTCTTCCTCTATCACTTCCCTTTTACAGTTGCCAATGAACTAACCAAAAACACCACATAATCTAAAAAACATGAATATGTTCTGTATAACCGAAGAGAGTGGAAGCACTAAGAAGCGAAACCAAAATCGCTTTGTGGTTATGTGCGGCTGACACACACACACACACACACACGTGCAGGTTCTATGTCAGATGTCAGGTGCATTGACATCCCGCTTCGAGTTTTACTAGTCATGACAGCAGCCTGCTGTTGTTACTGCAAAAACATTGCATTTTATTGGAATTTTTTAACGGGAAAAAATAAAAACGAAGGTAGAGAATGCAGACGTGAATACATTCTTATAATAAATATTATTTCTAGACTAACAACATATGGAGCATTGTTTTACAAAGAGGGTCTGATTCATTAAGGAACGGAAATGTCGATATGTGCCGTATTTTGCATAGAAATCGCTCTGAGCATACCCAGAACCGAACTATACACCAGTGAACGCAGCAACAGCCACTTCATATTCAAGTGCAAAGGGCGATTTCAGGGGCAAAAAGGGAAGGCAAGGGGTGTGTGCACATAGTTAAGTAATGGTGTGCTAAGGTCAAAAGTAGTGTGCTTTTGTCGTACCACTGAAGAACTACAACTCCCAGTATGCTTTGGGGGAGAAGAGGAGGAAGGAGAAGGCATGAGCCAGGACTGGTATTGAGAATGCAGAGCTCAGTTTCTGATGCGAGGGGAATGGAAGATGAGCAGTATCAGTGAGGACAGAGAAGCTTTGTACTGTGTATAAGGATAAATACATACATGCCAACTCTCCTGGAATCTCCGGGAGACTCCCGAATTCGGGGTAGGTCTCCTGGAATACCAGGTGAGCTGGCAATTCTCCTGCATTTGACAGCATGGAGGGGTGTATGGGCAGAAGGGGTGCAGCCAGTCGCGATTTGCGTCATGTTGGCCCCGCCCCTAGAGATGTAAAAAGACCCCAAACAAGCTTACATCACTGGGGGGGGGGGGGCAAAATGATGCGAATTATGAAGCCCCACACCCTTCCACCCGCCCTTCCCACCCCTCTTCAGTGAAGTGGGTGTCGTGACAACATGAGGATGAGGAGCAATGTATCTACTTACAGCCAGTTAAGTCACAGTTTTTAATTAAACACTACAACGTCAATATATAAATCTTCCGATATATTTAACTCAGGATCACAAAAGTTCACCTTATTACTGAAAGGACTGAGGTACAGAGTAAATCTTCCAGCAAGCTCACAAAATTATACAGCATTAACGCAATCTTCAACTAATGACAATGGGCCTGATTCATTAAGGAAAGTACTCATTGTTTTTACTTAAGTTTTCTCCTGGTCAAAACCATGTTACAATGCAAGGGGTGTATATTAGTTTATTATTTTGCACATAAGGAAAATATTTACATTTCAGTGTACAAATAAAGCTATCAAGTATTTGTGGGCTACATGAAAATAACAGACAGTATTTTCCTTATGTGCAAAATAATAAACTAATCTGCACCCCTTGCATTGTAACATGGTTTTGTCCAGAAAACTTAAGTAAGAAAACTTACTCAATTTTTTGCTTAACTTTCCATAATGAATTAGGCCCAATGTCATCTCTTGCCTGAAAATCTCACAAACTGTGAGCTCTTTGTTACATATAATCTATATGACATTTGATTGGTAAGTGCATTTTTAATAAAGATGCCATGTTATACAGAAGTTATTACGCCAGATCTTTTATTCTTCTTTCCCGGCCTCATTCTATCTTATATACGTAGGAAACTAAATCTGTGCAACCTATCCAACGTTACGCATATACAAAGCTGCCCTCCTAGTGTGAGCAGTAAGTGAATAAAGACGGGTACATTTTGGTGATTGAATCCTATATCTTTCCTAAAAAGTCCTTAATCAAATTGGGTGTTAAGAAAAACAACATATCACCTGTTTTCCACTTTTTCACATACCTTACACTATTTACACAATGGGTGTGTTTATTGTATCACGGTGTTACACTATAGGTACTTTAATTTGTATCTTTGAGATACCCGTGGATTTTTTTAAAAAAACGACAGGGAGCACAGGTCTAAAGAAGAGCACACGGATAGAACGAGATATTGGTTAGACATCTATTTGTATCATATATTATACAGGTGAGAGCGCTGATTTGTTTTGCATCAATTTTGTTATTTACATGTTTATTTTGGCGTGCGCTGGCAATTGTGTATGTAAAATTTAGCATAGCCGTGCTTTTCAGCAGCTCCCTGGTCACTGGCGTAGCAGGACCACTACCTTAATCACCGTATCCCCATATTCCTAAAAGTTCTGAATATTAATCTAAACGTTTTTTTGCAGTGACATCTGAGATCGGCTTTACAATCTTGTTCCTATTGTTTGTTTTTATTTCAGTAGAACAATGAGAAACTAAATATCTTTCCTCTGCAGTTTCCAGTCTTCTGGCGAATTTATCTCTCTCAGAGCGTTCATTTCGTTTTTTGAGAGAAGCAATAAACGTTCCCCTCAGGTATTCGTTAGACGCGTCTCACACCATTAACGGAGTCGTCAAACCACTGTTTAACTTTAATGTTTCCCACAGTGCAGCTGACATCAGATCGCTGATTTGAAGAATGTTCGACCAGGAAAGGGTCATTCCATATGATTTAGTTACTGAGGGGAATCCCTATATTTATGGCAAGCAATAAATTGAATGGTTGGAGAGGCCTCAAGACCAGACCTGGCCAACCTGCAGTGTTATGTAACTACAGGTCCCAGCATGCACTGCAGGAGATAACCAGACAATTCTAGAGAACATGTTATGGGTCTAGAATCATCATCATCATCACCATTTATTTATATATATAGCGCCACTGATTCCGCAGTGTTGTACAGAGAACTCATTCACATCAGTCCCTGTCCCATTGGAGCTTACAGTCTAAATTCCCTCACATACATACACACAGACAGAGAGAGACTAAGGGCAATTTTGATAGCAGCCAATTAACCTACTAGTATGTTTTTGGAGTGTGGGAGGAAACGGAGCACCCGGAGAAAACCCACACAAACACGGGGAGAACATACAAACTCCACACAGATAAGGCTGTGGTTGGGAATTGAACTCATGACCCAGTGCTGTGAGCAGAAGTGCTAACCACAGAGCCACCGTGCTGCCCTAGAATAACACGAGAAATGTATGTGCCCTGCACGGTGTTGCCTCCGTAATTCCCCCTGTTGTACGTAACATATATTTGAGTTAAATGAGTTGAGAGTGAATTGATTTTTAAATTTAGCAATTATAAGTCTATTCTAAGTTTGGACCCTGACTCACACTGAAAACTCATAAGCAAGTTACTGAGATACCAGAGATGTGTCATGGAAGGTCACACTACTCCAGAGTAATAGGATGGAGGAACATAGAGACATTAAATACAATTAAAGTACAATCGTGGATGTTACACCTAAAAATAATATACCTCCCCTCTGAATAGGGCTGTAAATATGAATATCTGGACACCACAGAAAAATTGTGATGGAGCCCTATACATCATGCTTGTCTACACTCATGGAACATCCAGGAGACTGATGAATTTTGGGGAGACCTACGAGACTCCAGGGAGAGTAGGCCACCCTGCCTGATCCCGCCTTTCCTTTTAAAGGGGCAGAGTCTTGATGTTCTATCCCCAATGGGGCGGGGCCTTATTTCTCTATCCCCAATCGGTATCCAATAGGAAAGAGTACTAATTGTCAAATCATATAATTACCTGGATACATTTGTTATGAAACCATAGTAAGCTTGTGCGTTAAGGAACATCCCCCTACCCTATATATATATATATATATATATATATATATATATATATCCCCCATGGAAGTCATTATCTGACCCCCTATTATTATACTTTATTTTTATAGCACCAATATATTGAGCAGCGCTGTTCAGAGTTTGTTTATTAAACATTCACATGAGTCCCTGCCCCAGAGGACTTACAGTCTAAATTCTAAAACTAGTTATTTAGGGGCATATTTAACAAATCACGGTAGTGCACTATTGTGCACTTACCGTGGAATTAAAGTCCCGATGTGCCCTCCGCTAATTTATTAAAGGTGCATCGCAGCAGATATCATGGATATCTGCTGCTTTGCACTCCTGATCGTTTTTGCGAGCAGTCACCATTCAACAGAATGGTGACTGCTCTGGCCGCAATCTAACAAGTCCCGAAAATTTTTTTTTTCGGGAACTTGTCTTGATAATGTACGCCAGCTGAAACTGGTGTACATTATCAGAATTGAAGAAATCCACTGCTGTCAGCTCTGCTCCGAAGAGCAGAGTTGGACAGCGCATGTGTGGAGGGATCACATGATCCATCCCTGTCACTCAGCGCGCTCTCTCTGCAACGATAGTTGCAGAGACCGAGTGGGGACTTTGTGCGCATGTGCACTGCACATGCGCAATTGAAGGAAGAAGAGGAACGAAGAGGAGATCCCGAGACAGCGCATCCGAAGAGGGGGGTAAGGGTAAGTATGATTTTTTTTATCACAGAAACAGCAGTTTTTCGGAACTGCTGTTTCTGTGATCCCTTTTTAATAAATGTGAGAAATAGTTCAATCCTTATCCTTGCGATAAGGATTGATAACTATTTCTCACTTTTGCCGATTAATGATAAATGTGCCCCTTAGTTGTGTTGCTATGTGTGGGTCATCTGCTGGGGGGGCTGAGACTTCTCTTATCTGTTCTCCCAGAGCAGTATCTGGTGGGCTTAGTTTCTGCCACTGCATCTTACATCTTGTTGGTCCAGTTCTGATCGGTTTGGGTCTCTGGCCTCCAGAGGTTCTGGGAAGTAATGTGTTTGTAGGGGATCTGAATTTGCAGCTAATGCAAACTCCCTGCTAAGGCTTCTGGAGCTTATCACACTGTCACATGCTGCATCACTCATTGCAAAGCTCTGCTTGGAGGTATACACCCTCCACCCATAACTAAGATAAACAGATATCTGACAGCCAGATCTATGTTATAAGGATGCATTAGCTGAGGTCATTCTAATTACAGCATTACTGCAATCATATGCAATGCTTGCAACGAGATGACTACATATGGGCTTAACCCTCTCATTACGAAACTGAAAACCCCACACCTCTTATTTAACCTTTTGGCTGCTAGAAGTTGTATAGACCCTTTATAAAGGAGGGGGGGGCAGAAAATATGTTGATGTTTAAAGGTTTAAAGGTATCTGTCGCTTACACAATTGTGGCTGCACTGGCGGTGGAAAAGGCCCCTACTTGCAGGCAAGGTGGGTGTGAATTGCATCATCGAGCATGGCCATCATCACTACTCAGAGGCTGGCTGGGGGGTAGTTGTGTATCCCCTAGTGGACTACTTTAAGCTGGGTCACAGGACTATCTGCGTTTGTTTCCCATTAAAATGTTCCCAATAGGCTGCTGAGCCCAGTCTTGCCTAAAATTTGCCAGCCAGCCCTTGTCACCACCCACCTCAATGAACACAGTGTGCCTACTTTTATTACCTCTCCTTTGCAAGCATGATTTATAAACACGTGACCTATGATATGTATAATAAAACTTATGAATTATGAATGTTTACATTTTGGAAGTGTACAGATAAGCTGTACACAGTCTCTGCTTGGGACAAGTCTCAGTGTCAGGTGTACCCAAACTGGTACCAATGCTACAGAGGACACCTGGACCACAGACAGGGAGGCTTCTGTGGGCTACAAACCCAAGCGCTGTGGCCACCACATATTGCCCTAATGTCATGTTATCCATTGTATATATGCATGAATAAATTAACGACACAACACAAAACAATAATTGCAAGCTGCACAGTGTATGCACTCTCTCTCTCTCTCTCTCAAGTAATATTATCAATTATTGTTAACAAAAATAAATATTTTTATTATTATTATTATTATTATTATTATTACTGCTGTTGTTGCAGACTTCCATATTGTTACATTGGTGTTTTTATCATATACTCTTTTATATATTATTTATTAATTTTAGCAGGATTACAATATTTATTGCTAAAGCACCAACATCGTCTGCAGCGTTGTACAATCTAGTGGCTATTAGTAATCACTGCCCTTCCAGTATAAATCCCTTCCAGTAGTGTAAGTGTGACACAGATGGCACCCCCTGGCACCCCCCTGGCATAACTACCCTTATGTTCCCATCAATTAATCCGGTGCTTTAAGAGGGGGGGCGTGGAGTAATGAAAACACACCCACCACATGATATAGCCCCGCCCACGCCCTTGACAGCCACGTGCGCCGAGCCGCGTTCCAGGAGTGACAGCTACGGAGCCCCGCCCGCTCATCTGGTTATCTCCGCCCACCCCGCCCAGTCCGCTGCACAGGCTGCTCTGGTTGTCAGTGAGAGAGACCGAGCCAGAGCCGGCACAGCATGACCGTCCGGGGCTAGGAGGCTGCACCCAGCGTAGTTGGTGGGTAAGAGCACCCTCGTTGTTGTTGGGTAAGACGTTATCCTCGGTGTTGGTGCACCCTGAGTGTGGGAGGGCAAGGCAGCACCCTGAGTGTTGGTGGGTAAGAGAGCATGCACCCTCAGTGTTTGTGGGTAAGGGAGCATGCACCCTCAGTGTTTGTGGGTAAGGGAGCATGCACCCTCAGTGTTGGTGGGTAAGAGAGCATGCACCCTCAGTACTATTGGGTAAGATAGCATGCACCTTTAGTGTTGATGGGCAAAGTAGCATGCACCCTCAGTGTTGGTAGGCAAGGTAGCATGCACCCTCAGTGTTGGTGGGCAAGGTAGCATGCACCCTCAGTGTTGATGGGCAAGGTAGCATGCACCCTCAGTGTTGATGGGCAAGGTAGCATGCACCCTCAGTGCTACTGGGTAAGAAAGCATGCACCCTCAGTGTTGTGGGTAACATAGCATGCTCTCTCTGTGTTGGTGGGTGTGCATCCTCGGTGTTGGTGGGTGTGCACCCTCAGTGTTGGTGGGCAAGGTAGCATGCAACCCTCAGTGTTGGTGGGTATGTACCTTCAGTGTTGGTGGGTAAGGTAACATGCACCCTAGGTGTTGGTGGGTAAGAGAGCATGCACCCTCAGTGTTTGTGGGTAAGGGAGCATGCACCCTCAGTGTTTGTGGGTAAGGGAGCATGCACCCTCAGTGTTGGTGGGTAAGGGAGCATGCACCCTCAGTGTTGGTGGGTAAGGGAGCATGCACCCTCAGTGTTGGTGGGTAAGGGAGCATGCACCCTCAGTGTTTGTGGGTTAGGGAGCATGCACCCTCAGTGTTTGTGGGTTAGGGAGCATGCACCCTCAGTGTTTGTGGGTAAGGGAGCATGCACCCTCAGTGTTTGTGGGTAAGGGAGCATGCACCCTCAGTGTTTGTGGGTAAGGGAGCATGCACCCTCAGTGTTGGTGGGTATGCACCCTCAGTGTTTGTGGGCAAGGTAGCATGCACCCTCAGTGTTGGTGGGTAAGGGAGCACTCTTAGTGTGAGAGGGCAAGGCAGCATCTTCAGTGTTGGTTGGTAAGAAAGTACCCTTAGATAGCACCTTCAGTATTGGTGGGTTAAGCAGTGCTATTAACCTGGACAAGTAGTGTTGTAGTGCCATTAATGATGGGTATCTGAGGGTACAACATTGGCACATAAGTCAGTTAGTGCCTCTATTGCCTGCAGAGTGAGCGTCCCTTTGCAGGGGACAGAGAGTACATTTGTATTGACAGTTGCCCAAGTGACTCCAACCTCCGGCACTTATCTTATTCTGCGTTCCTTGTTGGATTTTCTCAGTTGATCTCTTAACAGATAGGGCAGTGTGTGTTATTGATCTGTTAGTATTTTTCTTTCCAATTGATTATTGAGTAAATAAGGTAGTGTGGAAATTGATCCCTGAGTAGATGAGGCAGTTTCACGGTTGATCAGACGTCTCTAGGTATTTAAGGCATATTTCTCATCAGCTTCTCGGTTAGTTACGGCTCTGCTCCCCTACACTTAGTAAGTAAAGCACAATTTTTAGCTTCAGTAGCAGACAAATCTCATTCAAATGTATAAAGCATCTATATGCCTTCCGATTCATAGGTAGATAAAGCTGTTTTGTCATCTCTATTAATATATGGAACTGTGGGTATATAAATTAGTGCCCCCCCTTAGATCAGGAACTGTATATGGCAGGGTTTCTCTGAGCCCTGGATAGATAATGTATTGCTCTCTTTCCTTCCCTGGATTGATCCTGCTTATTACTCCTCTTATTTCTACACTATTTTTGTTTACGTGAGTTGGGATCCAATATGTTGGTCTTAAACGCCGTGTAGCAATCACCTGTGTGTAATGTTTGTGCCAAGACTCTGTAAAAGAATTTCCTGTTGGCTTGCTGGCTTTTGTGGAGCTACAAATCCCATCATGTCCTACAGTTTGTGGCTCGCTGGTTGTTTAGAAATTAAAAGTCCCAGGATGCTGCTGGAAGGACATGCTGGGACTTGTAGTTTCACACGGTTGATCGCCCACTGTATAGTCTGTATCTGCAACATGGGTGTCATTTTCCAATGCATGTTTTTTTTGCAAATTTGCCTCTGTTAACCTGTTATAATTCCATGTATGATGAACGCGGGTAATTGCACCATTCTGCATATGTACCACTGTTGCTATGTACAGTATCAAAGTTGCTATGCATACATAAAAGGCAATCTTAGCATACATGTGTTTAATGCAACATGTATATCAGTGTATTTCTATACTGTAATCACACTGCACGGTCTACTTAATCACAGAGTGTAGTTATGTACAGACGTGTATTCGTCCTTTCCTATGACCTGCAATAAATGACATACAATATTGTTTATGCACCTGTTTGGTCTGTTTACTTTGCATGACTGGATGACTGAAAGGAACGGCTCACATATCCGATTATCACAATGCCATCATATGCAGTCCTATGTTGTGTCTTAGTATTTTAACCCTGTCACCTCCAGAATGGCATTGCTGCTGCTTTTCAGTTTTTCGGTAGAATAAGAAATAATTTTGCCCAAAACACGCCCAACAAAGATAATATATGCTGATTTTTTAATGCAAGAATGCAAAAAACTTGCTTAGTGCTAATCCTAGTAATAGCTCTATAATAGCTCTATAACACAGCTCTTTAAAGTTAAATGACCAAGAGTGCCAATGATGTGAGATATGATTAAAGCATTAGCTGTCGAGCCGGACTCTTGCCTAATATCCTCTCTTTCCGCATAGAGGATGTGATGAGCTTATGTGTTGCTATCCCTTTAAAAGCTGTGTGTGTTGTATTACATATCACCAACGGGGTACAGGCAGATTTGGCCATGCACAGCGGGAGACGGGGCAAAGTATCCCAACATTCTGCAGATAATGATCATTGTACACGTGAGTTAATGTGATAGGTCCGTGGAAACTTATAACTAAGTTTTAATTATTTTCGTTTTTTAAATTTTAGGCAGTATTCCAATGATGCCCGAAGACTGCTCCCCCGGTCCTCAGGATGCACCAACTAAGGATCCACAGCGTTATGTCAATGCTGATGGACAGAAGATTTACTGCAGAGATTGGATACCTTCCTCTCCTCCGAGGTAAGGCTGCCCTCTGTTACTGAAGCTCTCCTGGCACTGATAGAGTTAACAGACCCACACCCTTTATAAGCCTGGACAGAGCACTGTTTGACGCAGATGCCTGTATAAATAATGCATAGCACAGGACACGGAGGTTTGCAGGATTCATTGTTCATGTGTGTCCTACTTTAACAGGTCCCTGCCCTGAAAATTTTTTAATGCTGAACTTTTTTTGAGTTTTTTTTCCTCCTGTGCTAAACCCTGTGGGTGCATATGTCTGGGGTGCATAGCTAAAAAAAAAGTATCTCTTATTAATGCTATGCCAGCGTTTAAAGCAGATGTCCACCTTCACACAAGTTTATGTTAGAGTTGTTTGTGTGCTTAGATCTGACAACAGAATTGCAGTGTAGATACATTAATGTCCAATGAACAGATCTTTTCTTATCTGTTGTCCTATCCAAGGATGATGACAAACAAACTCCCCATGTGCAAGATAAAGTTGCCTAAAGGTGCACTTCAGTTTTAACATTTGTGATAATTTGATAACTTCATGGTAGTTTTCTAATGCAGAAGTTGGTTAAATTACCTTAGCAGAGAAAGTCAGTATGTCAGCTGTCACTCATATTCATTCAGGTATTCATACATTAATACCAATGTCAAGTGAAGTGTATAACATTGATTATCTTGTTACAATGGCACCTGTCAAGGGGTGGGATATATTAGGCAGCAAGTGAACAGCCAGTTCTTGAAGTTGATGTGTTGGAAGCAGGAACAATGGGCAAGCGTAAGGATCTGAGCGACTTTGACAAGGGCCAAATTGTGATGGCTGGACGACTGGGTCAGAGCATCTCCAAACAGCAGGTCTTGTGGGGTGATGTGCTGTGGTTGGTACCTACCAAAAATGGTCCATGGAAAAACAACCGGTGAACCGACGACAGGGTAATGGGTGCCCAAGGCTCATTGATGTGTATGAGCACCGAAGGCTAGTCCGTCTGGTCCAATCCCACGGAAGAGCTTCTGTAGCACAAATTGCTGAAAAATGTAATGCTGGCTATGATAGAAAGGTGTTAGAACACACAGAGCATCGCAGCTTGCTGTGTATGGGGCTGTGTAGCCACAGACCGGTCAGAGTGCCCATGCTGACCCCTGTCCACCGCTGAAAGCGCCTACAATGGGCACTTGAGCATCAGAACTGGACCATGGAGCAATGCAAGATTGTGGTCTGGGCAGATGAATCACATTTTCTTTTATATTATGTGGACAGTCGGTTGCGTCATTTACCTGGAGAAGAGAGGGCACCAGGATGCACTATGGGTAGAAGGCAAGCCGGCGGAGGCAGTGTGATGCTTTGGGCAATGTTCTTGGGTCCTGCCATTCATGTGGATGTTACTTTGACATGTACCATCTACCTCCAAGTACGCCCCTTCATGGCAGCGGTATTCCCTGATTTGCAGTGGGCTCTTTCAGCAGGATAATGCACCATGCCACACTGCAAGCATTGTTCAGGAAAGGTTTGCGGAACATGACAAAGAGTTCAAGGTGATGACTTGGCCTCCAAATTCCCCAGATCTCAGTCTGATCGAGCATCTGTGGGATGTGCTGGAGAAAACAAGCCCGAGCCATTTGCAGGACAGTAAAGCATGCATGTATTAACCAGGATGCATTTTTTTTCTTTATTCTGTTGCATTTGCAGAATTGAGGTACAAAATACTTTATTCCTTAGTGATGTCACTAGTTCCTGGTGAGTTCATAGACTACCACCTAGTGAACTGACAGGCTGCATGCTGAATATTGTGGTGACCCACAACATGGCCGTCTCCAGAGTGAGAAGACAAAGGGTAAACCTACCTTACGTGAGGTTGTTGTAAGTTACCTGCCCGCTGAACTGCTCCAGAACCAGTCTGTTGGAATGCTGAGTTGTTATGCAAATTAAATGTCATTATACAGAGATAGGCGAGGCCAGACTGCAAGGAATTAACAGAATTTATAATTACACCCTTTTTTTCTTCTTGAACTGTGCATAGTAATGAGGTATTTAAATATGACAGAATTAGCGACTCTCCCTATGCGTGTATACAGGCTGTATAGATCATATGTATATGGGCTGTATAGAATCCGTTACAGCTGTACGGGACACACATACTTGGCTATGTCCTTACCCTGGAATGTGGTCATACTGCAGTGATAACATCGTACTCCTCTGTGCTTGGAAACATTGAACCGAGGTGTTATCGCACCTGCAGTTTGCTGAATTGCCTTTAAATGCAATGTATTACGGAGGAGGTCCAATCAGAAGCTGGAATCTTGGGGATTGCGGTTTCTGATTGGTCCTCCGTTCACACTTCTTACACGGCCGTTATAAAGTGGGGAATTTTAAATGTTCTTCCACATATGTTGTAGTGCAGCTTTAAAGGAAAATATACCCAATTTATAGGTACTATAAGGTTTTCAAGTATTGCTAGTACCTATTATTATCTCCCCCCTTCTGGGTGTCTGTGTCTCAGTCATATTTAAGGGGGTGTGGCTAGAACCAATCCGAGAAGGTAATATTGGAACTAACAGTTAAAATGCTGCAAAATATTATTATTGTTCTGTTAATGCAAATAATAAATAAAAAGCATTTCTTGGAGCCCCCTTTGCAGTTGCTCCTTCCTGTGGACACACCAGAGGTAGATGTCTAGCTGCCTCTGTGTAAGTACCCTGAGGCTAACAGTAGCCACGCCGTTAGCTTACAGTCCTATATCCAGCGTGACACAGGGTTGTTGAGTTCAATCATGTCCACGGGTCACTCCTGAGGATTGACCTATGGCATGGTAAGCTATCCCAAGTAACGTCCCACCGTGCGAGTGCAGGGTATGAGGGTCAGTGAACTTGTGAACGTGTTGGTCCATCTGATACAGTATCTGCAGAACTATTTGTTTTAGCTTGTGATCAGCTGAATTAGATGTCATGTGTATGACCAGCCTGAGAATAATGTGACACGGAGCACACCAAAGTACATCAACCTGTGAAGGGGCAGGGCTTATCACAGGAGGGGTGGGGCTACTCATACCTGGAATGACAGGCTCCACCCCTCATGTGATAATCCCAAAATGACCATGCAAGTTTATTTTACTGTTCTATCTTGTGGACTCCTAATAATCTCATCAGTAGTCCCTCACATTGCTGCAGGTCGTTTTTATACTATTGTTTTTTTAGGTAAGTAGTGAAATAAAGTTCACCTATTAAAACATTTTACTTTAGACTACGGAATAATAATCTGCACTGAAACATATAAAGTTTAGAAATTAATCCCCCCCGCCAAATCAAAAGCATCCAAATGATTTCACATGGCTCGTGTAGTGTTTGATAGTCACTGTCTAGCGACTAAAACGTTGGCGGTTATTTATTTATTTTTAAATCAAATTTTATTATTAGCATTTTATGTTACGAACAACACACAAAATAACATTTAACCCCAAACTACTAGTAATACTAAATTCTATAAACAGAAAAAGAAAGGAAAAATTCTCCGGGCACTAAGAAATAATGACGTAACAGAAAGATTGTGCAACAGATCAAAAACAATTATTACAGAACTTCAATCACCAGATATTATAAACGTTACTGGTCAGAAATTGGTGCGGGTGAACAAGGTAATAACAAATTATATATCCTACAATATATTGGAGTTTCTCCATTGATTTCAAACCCAGTTAGGGTCACTCGCACATTGTGGTTATTCACTAGTTATGTACAAATGCACAGAAACTCTCTCGCTCGCTGAAAACTAATTCTGATTGGTTGCTATTGTTTACTGCATTTTAGTCTAAAGCTGCTCATTTTGGTCAATTTGGTAGTTAAATTTGGTAGTTTTCAACCAAACCAGCATCCATAATGATTGTTTTAAACTATCAAAATCCATTCTAACCAGATTTGATCAATGATGTTGGAAAATCCAGGGTAATGTCTGCCTTGGCGTGTACGGCCAGAGGCTCACAGGTGTATTGGCGCCTACTGTGATCTATTCCGTCTCCACCCACAACAGGGTCTGTCCAACGTGGTCTTCTGTGTATGGGACCAAATCATAGGGAGGAGAGGCCCCCCAAAAATATTTGCTATGGGGATCAACAATGTTGCGTTCAGCCGCTGACCTTAAGACATTCTTAACTGGAAAAAAAAATACACCAATCTAACTACAAATAGATTTAATGTGTGTGTGATTGATCAAAGGATAACATAAATTAAATTATTTCTGAGCACAGTAACGGAATGCCTGGAACTCCGGCCATCCCAAGGGCACCGAGCTTTTCTCAAGGTCAGGCTTTAACCGGAGCACTGATGGAAATCGTATGGATCTGCCATGTTCAATGTCAGCAGTGTGACTGAGCTGTCTAGTAAGATCCAGCGTGGACAGACTAAATACTGAAGCTTGCAGGGTTTCCTGTCGCTCTCTCAGAATAGATATGTGTGAAATAATTGACTTTGTATCTCTTCCTCCCCTGGCTCCACGGCTTCTACCAGCCCAGAAAAGCCATTTCCTTTTTTTTTTTTTTTTTTTTGGCGTTACATAATAACAGCTTTGGAAACCTGTTCTCTTTTTAGTAACTGACTTTTAGGAAAATTACAAGAAGAAAGCAACGAGCCAGAGGCGAGGGATGAGGTGAGAGACAGCGCTCCAGCGAGTCCTTGTTGGCAGACTGACATTCCTTATTGATACGGTCTCTTTGTGAATCAGGGAAGACCGGTGTGCGGCAGCCAGTGATGGAGGACTGTGGAACGTGGGAAAAACATTGGGAACCGAAGGTTGAAAAGACAAGAGCGGTGGTGAAAATCGGTCGCCAAACAGCCCCAACAACACAAAATAAAGCACACGTCATGTCCTATATTATCATTTTACTGTTTATACTGTTATTCTGCATATATGGCCGTTGTAGATATATTCGGCAGCTAAGAGGTTAAGCCTGTGTGGCAGGCAGCCGCAGCACGTGCCTCCGTTGTAGTTCAGTGCCTGCTGGATAAATCAATATGGATGTTTAAATTGCATTGTGGAGCTGTCAGATTAGAAAACCTGCCTTTGTGATGCAGCTTAGCACACTCCAATGTGCAATATTTATTCCCCACCTGGCTTCCTATAGGCTCCCAAATCCCCCCCCCCCTCCCGCCTGGCGGTGTACAACAAGGATTGCTATTTCCTGCTCACACCGTATAGCCATCACTATATCATAAAGTACTTTCCGTCACACAACAAAGTGATCGTTTCATCATGTGATAATCCGCAGCACGGTACCGAGATAGAACCCCATAGACGTTTAGACAGTAATTATTACTTGTACATTATTAAGTTAGACCCAAGGTAAAATAATATTTCCAATAAAATGTTAACAAAAGAGCTGACACTTTAAAAAGAAACAAAATGCGGATATTGGTATTGTAAGATATACATTTTTGGCTGGCTGGCTTTGGAAGGGTTATATCCGGAGGTGAAAAGGTTAAAGACTGGGACGTCTGGTGTCTATAAATGGGTGCTTGTTACTATACATGGAGAAAGGACAACGGAAAAGGATGAAAGATGTTATTTATTTTTTCCACTGGAAAATGTATTTTTGAAAAAAAAAAAAAAAAAAAAATGTATTTTCTCGGACATCAAAAAGACATCTGTTTCTCCAAGGGAGGGATTTCACCGACTGCCCGTCTTACTGTGCTCCTGTGTTCAGGCGGCTGCATAGCGAAAGTGGAAAAGAGACATTCAACCAAATTAAAGATTTTATCGTTGGGAGTCTATGGCATATACCGGCTTCCAGGGTGTAGTAAGATCCTGTTCTTAAGGCTGAGAGGCGTTATCCAAGAGAAGCCGGCGTTCAGTTCAGACTGTTCTCATCGTACGACTGGATTTTGAAAGGAAAAAATTGGGACGTTCGAGTGATCTGAAGTTTGCCCCGGCCATTAAATCTACCCATTGTTTTCCTTTAGGTCCCATATAAGTTAATACAGATATATATATATATATATATATATATATATATATATATATATATATATATATATATATATATATATATATATATATATATATATATATATATATATATATATATATGGTAATGTGTGTTCATCAAGCGTTTAAATTAATGAAAATAACGATTGTGAGATAAAGAGTTTGAATGGAATGATAAGGTCATTATAATCATTGTGGTGCCTAATACAAAGCGTTCTGCAAATTTATTGGTGTCTAATACACAACATCATCAACATTTATTTATATAGCGCCTGCAAATTCCGTAGCGCTTTACAAATGTATAACATTCTGCCGAGCTCCCCGGTCGCTGTGGCGCGTCACTCTGCGGGTCTCCCCGGTCGCTGTGGCGCGTCGCTCTGCGGGGCTCCCCGGTCGCTGCGTCGCTCTGCGGGGCTCCCCGGTCGCTGTGTCGCGTCGCTCTGCGGGGCTCCCCGGTCGCTGTGTCGCGTCGCTCTGCGGGGCTCCCCGGTCGCTGTGTCGCGTCACTCTGTGGGGCTCCCCGGTCGCTGTGGCGCGTCACTCTGCGGGGCTCCCCGGTCGCTGTGGCGCGTCGCTCTGCGGGGCTCCCCGGTCGCTGTGGCGCGTCGCTCTGCGGGGCTCCCCGGTCGCTGTGGCGCGTCGCTCTGCGGGGCTCCCCGGTCGCTGTGGCGCGTCGCTCTGCTGGGCTCATGTCATAAGAGCTATTTCTCCAGCCTTATAGTTTTTAAGATGCTTTCCTGCTAACATTAAATGGTATTGCCTGAAGGGTGTCGCACAGATCAATTGCACAAAATCTCCCCTGCATCCGTCACACAGGCGACTAAACGGTTCTTGAAACGCCTCACCCCTCTAGCTGCCACCCTACTGTACAACATTGCGTACCAGTCCTGGGGGTAAATTTATCAAGCTGCAGGTTTGAAAAAGTGGAGATGTTGCCTATGGCAGCCAATCAGATTCTAGTTCTCATTTATTTAGTACAATCTACAAAATGACAGCTGGAATCTGATTGGTTGCTATAGGCAACATCTCCACTTTTTCAAACCTATAGTTTTAGTAAATATACTCCCTGGTGTCTAATGAACAGCCATCTACATGCTCCGAACTTACAGCATTCAGTTCATTAGTCCTTAATATAGTTCATACCACTGAGCTCCTTGTTCCTGTTTTTTAATTCCTATCCCCCAGGTTGATAATAAGATGATTTGCAATTGATTAACACAAAGTGCTGAGCTTATGCAGCATGCATTCCTGTGCGGATTTATTAAATGGTTTATATTTTCTGTTTCGGTCCCCAGGGCTCTGGTGTTTGTGGTTCACGGCGCTGGAGAACACTGCAACCGATATGATGATATGGCGCAGATACTAACCGGCCTAAACTTCCTGGTATTTTCCCACGACCATGGTGAGTGATCATCTGCACCCGTGCGCTGACTGCCGTTCTGGGAATTTGCCACAACTGGCAGTAATGGGGTTAAATCTACCGATTTGTCGCACCATTTCCTCTCTCAAAGAGCCGACAGGAAAAATAAAACCCTTTGCTTGTATTATGGCTCCAGTTTGTTTCTAAGTAAAATGCCATCCTTATTCCGTTACCATGCAATTTTGTTGGCAAGAGAATTATTTGTGACCTGCATCTTATAATCGCAGCGAGAGTGCTTGGAAATTTCTTGTAATCAATTAAAATAAATGCAGCTGTTTTATAGTCTTTTCGTTTGCAGGTGCTTATGTCAAAAGCCGTCTTTGTCTAATGTGTACGTTTGTCTAATGAATTTATTTACAAGGCTCCGCCCAGTATTCTCACATGACTCATGTTTTAATTTGCTTAGTGCATTACAGGCGTTGAAGTTATAACACACCTAATATGATGATCCATAACCATTATTACCAATATTTAATCAATCAGGCTGTAATAGATGTTGAGCGATTTGGTAATGATAAGTACTAAGCAAAGGACGTTTTCAGACTATGCTGTAATCATCATCATCATTTATTTATATAGTGCCACTGATTCCCAGCGCTGTACAGAGAACTCGCTCACATTAGTCCCTGCCCCATTGGAGTTTACAGTCCAAATTTCCTAACATACACACAGACAGAGAGAGACACAGACTAGGGTCAATTTTGATAGCAGCCAATTAACCTACTAGTATGTTTTTGGAGTGTGGGAGGAAAACGGAGCACCTGGATGTTATTTTCTCTCCAGTTCTAGCGCTGTGAATGCAATATATTACATTGTAGACACGGATCAGCCTCTAATTCCGGTTATGCTAAATTTTGGCAAGCCACTACAGAAACCAGGGGAAGTATTAATGCTGAATAGACTTTTGTTTAAGGAATGACTTTCACGATGAGTGAACCAGGCTTCGATAACCCATTTTACTGATAACATTAAGCACATTTACTGACGGCCATCGTTTTTAAAACACATTATTATTCTCTATTAAAATGTATCCACGACTAAAAGTATTTGCAGCAACTAAGGAAAGAGGTGATGGGGGATTGTCCTCCGTGCATTATCGTAGTGTCTACCTTTCCAATGGATGAAACTTTGACTTTATTTTACTTGATTGTCAGTAAATTAACCCTTGAGTGAAGCGTAGTTAAATCCACAAAAATTGCAGTGAGCTGAAATTGAATTGATTGAATTGTCTGCCCCATTTTTTGAACAACAAAGCACTTCGTTTCTTATGTATTCCTGACAGTATAAAACACGTCAATGATTGTATTAACTGCTGTTAGAATACTTCTGTTTTATACACAGGTTTCAGGCCATGTCATTCTGTATCAGAGGAGATAGGGAGGTTAGTACAGCGGATGGCTAGTGGGAAAATGTTAAAATCAGGTTCTTGATTTTGTATGTTCTGGGAATCCTTACTCTGCCAGTGACTTTCCAGGGCGGTGGTCAGTCAGCTTCTAGATTTTTTTGGTTTGCTTGTGGAGTAAATAACATACCACGCCTTATATAATCTCCGGTTTGTAGCTGAAGTCCTGCAGTCTCTAATAAATGTCTCCTTGTGGTATAGAAATTAAAGGCTGCCACCCTCTGTGATGTGACCTTTTTCATATTGCTGTATTATAAGTTTGAACTTGTATCACTTGTCTTCTCTTTCGGAATGTCAGGTGGACTCCAGAATTCCGGGGAGTCCTTCTGGAATCCCGGAAGAGAAGGCCACCGTGCCAGATCGATGTGAATTGCATCATTGCGCAGTGGGGGGCAGCTCCATGATGGTTCAAACCGCATCGTCATGGCCCTTATACTTGTCCAAAAAGTAGGCAAGAACATTTTAAACTGTACCCGTCACCTATTCATAGTGGAGATGGTCTTTTTTGTGGCCGGAATCCATATACCTCACTGAGGCATGAGGCACTGTGTCTAGTGAATTGCAAAGCTGCAGTTCAGGCTCAAAAATGTCTGCCTCCAAGGTATGCAGGTGACACTGTAATGCACATTGATTGCTTAACCCTACAAGCAATCCAGTTGCTATGTCTACCGTTGATGACTAAATTAAATATTCTATATTCAGTTGGCTTCCTAAATTCCTTCTGGCCAGGTCATTTCGTTTTACAGGTTTTCAGTAGCATTTTCTATAAAATGCTTGTAGAGGGGGCTGTAGTGGCTTCTACTGATAGGCTGGTCTTATCCCTGCTGGGAAGGGGATATGTGACCTGTCTGATCCCCAGACCCTCATAAAGGGTGAGTACAGCGCTGTTCCTGCTGACTTTATGTATGATATTCATACTTAGATTAACCACATGAGTGTACAGGTAACAGAACAAGATTGTATATTATAAGTAACCTGTGCATTGCTAATCCTGAAGCGGAGAGATGACCTAGCTCGTACAAGAATGCTTTAAAAGGGTTAACGCACAAAACTGTAGATTTGTTAAAAAAAAAATGTTCTATGTTTATACATAATGAATCTGGAAACAATGTATTTTTAAATGTTTATATACATGCATCACATTGCGGTCCATTCAGTATATCTTTATTGGGGGGGGAGCATGTCAAAAAGTGCATTCTGCGTCCCAGAAAATTCAGAACTACAAGATCCAAAAACCAGCATCCTGGTTTTACACTGTCCATAATCAGTACTGTTTGGGTCCTATCTATATGTATTACTTTTGTTCATCAAACATAATATCTGTCTGTGTCTTTATCGAGACGTGCCGGAGATGCATTTTACAAAAGAGATGTAATAAATAAACACAGATTACATTCCAACCCCTTTCTTGGTATAAAGGTCTGTAGAGTATAGTCCAGTATTATATCTTTACTAGTAACATACTTTCCAACTGTCCCGGAATGTCCGGGAGACTCCTGAAATCTGGGTATGTCTTTCCCGGAAGAGCAGGCAAGTATCCCGCATACTGGTATTTGCTTGTCAAAATGACGGGATTTGCGGTGAATCGCGTCATGGCCCCGCGACAAAATGCAATTTTCGTCTCGGGGGTGGGGCCAAAATGACGCGATTGACCGCACCCCGCCCCCTCCCGCCCTCCAACTGTGCCCCCTGCCCGGAATCTCCCGGAGTTCACTTGTCAAAGGTTGACAAGTATGACTATTAAGCCATCTAGTAGGAAGAGTCCTGGACCCTGCTGGTGAGGTTGTTTAAACTCTGTAATTAATCACCGCCCGCTATACAGAAGCGCGTCACAGCAGCAGGTCTTAAAAGGCAAATAAAATCTTAAAATTACTTTTTTTTTTCTTTTTTAAGTAATCGGCACATTAAATGCATATTATAATTTAGTAAAGTTAGCTCCAACTCAGGATAGGAAGAAAAAGGATCATGACACAAAGTCGGCAATGGATAACTTTGCGCTGAGCCCTGTATTCTTCAAAATTCTTGCAATGTTGTCGATCCTTGGAAAACTGACCATTACTGACAGAAAAAAGGATGGTGCCAGAAGTGGGATTCCCTTGGTTCTGCCAATTGATTTCTAGAGTTACTCAAACCAACTGTGTTTCAATACGATTCGTCAGAATTTCTCGAATTTTTAGAAACATTAACTAATCGAGACAGTCAAGCCTGTTCAACAGTGTTTCAGCCGATTCGTGTGTGTTTCAGCCGGCTCACACACGTTTTGAAATATTTTGGTGGGGTTTATCTATTGAGAATGGTGATCTTCAAACTATAAATATTATTTAAATAGTATTTTAAATTCAAAAGTTAAAAAAACTACTCATTTTAATGCACATGCAAACTTCAAATTGGGGTCTATTCACCTCTGCACCGTGAACATGTTGGAAACGGTGAAATTAAATTGCTTTTCATACCGGTTTAAAATTTCTAGAAAGTGAAGTGGCCCAACCACTGAGCTGCTTCTTCTCTTAACAATAGTTATTTTCTAATTTTGTCTAGATAAATTGTTCCTTGGTGATTTTAAGCTCCTCTAGTTTTATGTTAAGATAAGGAGCCCATTGATCACCGGCATGAAGATCCCTGCAAGTCAGGGAGAATTGTTTACTCTGATTTAGACATCTAAAGCTTTCGAATTGAAATGACTGTCAGGCGTAACAGACCCTGAGTTCTGCACGATACAGTGGGGAAACCAGAAATGACCTGACAGATGGTGCCAGACTCTATGGACCTGGTATATTGGCATTGCCTACTTCTGGTGCATGCCCCCCCTGCCAACGCGTTCTGCACAGACTGTGTTCTTGAAATACTCAGCAGGGAGCGAGATATTAATACAGATACCACATCTCACTACCCAACAGGGATCCTACCGCTGGCACCATCAACCTGTTGTATTTACTAAACTGACATAGCTTTGCCGGGATGCCAGGGATTTCAGGATAGTGCCAGCTTTAGATATGCCAACTTCCCTGCATGAAGAGGAAGACAGATTTGGTCTAGCCATGTCTGGACCAAAGCTTTTAACTCACTGTTGCCTGGAAAGAGATACATCCAAACACAAGTTTATTTATTTGTAATACAGATAGAAATGTATCGCTGTGTCTGTGTGGCAGGGCGAGGATGATTCAGTAAGGAGAGTTAAAGGGACATTATTCTGACACATTATTGTAAAGCTGGTAGAATTCTTAGAACTCCTCTTGCAGAATACAACAAGGATTGTCTTATGAATGTGATACACTTTGTCCAAAATTGCAAAAATTGCAAGTATTCTGTCCTTTCTGCCATGATGATATTTAGCGTTATCTGCTCCAAGAATGAAAGCAACGTTGGACCTCAGACGTATAGGTGCAAATTTGCAGAAATATAAGGGCAATTCAGGGTTGGATGCAAGTGCATTTGCGCCTTGTAACTTTGTGTATCATGTAAAATTTTTACGGCCTTTGCATATGCACTGCTTGCACCGTTATTTTAGGCTGCACTTATCTAATACTTGCAGAGTTGGGCACTTCGGTAGGCGGATCGGAGGCATTTGTCCCACCGCAAGGGTGGTACAAGTGCTAAGACACAGACCTTTACCACGCCTGAGCTGCAAGTTGCATTTATGTCTGATTTGCGTTTTTCAGGCAACGTTTTTGTGCCTACACAAAGTAGGTGCAAGTTCTACACTTACCAGGCAAGCACTGACTTGTGTGTCTGTTTCGTCTGTATGTAGTATTGATGAGATTATCGTTCCATCATGCAAGACTATATCAAACAGCGTAATGTCACGTTAGTGGGTGGTTGCTGAGTATATAAAGACAAATAGACTTATCAGGCAGACGCAGCCAGTGGTCTTAGCTGGTAGCAACATGTAGGACATTGGTCAGCATTGCTTCCTCATAGCTCTGACACTTATGGCGCTATCTGCACATAGTTTGTACAATCTCGCTACACCGATCATCCACAGCAGTAAAACTACCTGCCTAATATTGTGTACGTCCCCCATGTGCTGCAAAAACAGCTCTGACCCGTCGATGCATGGACTCCACAAGACCTCTGAAGGTGTCCTGTGGTATCTGGCACCAAGACATTAGCAGCAGGTCCTTTAAGTGCTGTAAGTTGTGAGGTGGGGCCTTCTGATCAGGGGTTAGCATGGGCACTCTGACCGGTCTGCAGCTACACAGCTCCATATGCAGCAATCTGCGATGCACTGTGTGTTCTAACACCTTTCTATCATAGCCAGCATTAACTCTTTCAGAAATTTCATGCTGGGAAGAAATTCCATGGGATTGGACCAGACGGACTAGTCTTCGCTCCCCACGCGCATCAATGAGCCTTTGTACCGGTTGTCCTTCCTTGGACCACTTTTGGTAGGTACTAACCACTGCATATGAGGAACACCCAACAAGATCTGCCGTTGTGGAGATGCTCTGACCCAGTCGTCCAGCCATCACAATTTGGGACTTATCAAAGTCGCTCAGATCCTTATGCTTGCCCATTTTTCCTGCTTCCAACACATCAAGTTCAAGAACTGACTGTTCACTTGCTGCCTAATATATCCCACCCCTTGACAGGTGCCATTGTAACGAGATAAAACCACTGACAAGTGAAGTGAATAACGTTGATGAATGTTGTAGCTGATCGTTGCATGTTCGTTTGATTCTCCCACTCGGTGTCCCAGATTTCTTTCCGTAGTCCACAGACATACATGCAGGTTCATTTTTAATTGGTCGTTGATTAATGGCTCATCCATACTATACTCTCATTGCATTCCAACTGGGACAAAACACCAGGTTACCACCGGGTAAATATTACCCTCAAGGATTCCATTGATCCCCACGCCGTGCCGCAAGGAAATTATATCTCCGTTATTGTGATCGGATTCTATTTAAGGATCTTGGCAATATATGGGTCAGTTTCCGCCCCTCCACTTTATCTTTTAAAATTCTCCTCTGGAGGTCAACATGTTATCATTTTTGTTCTGTTCCTAGAATGTCTTGAGAGCGACGTCTCCCTTCTTTTAGCGTAACGCCCCAGAACCATTACACTTAATAAAATCTCCATGACCGAAAAGTAAAGAGAATTTCAGGTCTGTTTCTATAAACAGCTGCCGTGTAATTAATGTAAAATATTCTTTCTCCTGCAGCAGATGGGTTTGTGTTTTTTTTTTTTTTAAATAATCCATCAACAGAAAAAAAGGAACATTCTTAGGCGAGTGTTATCTGATTAACCCTTCCCTGGCAGTGGGTCCGAGCCGAAGGGGAGGGGGGGGGGGGAGGGTGGAGAACAATCTCTCTCATGCGTAATTGCTTTCTCTCTAATGCAACATTTCATTCTAAATAGCAGATAATAAACCGTTCCTTTTGAAGGATTTTTGATTGTAGGTCCATTCCTTTGATCTTCCCTTGCAATTATAATCTTTGACTATTACAGGATTGTGTTTGAATTTTATCCGTAAGTAGAGTATGAGGTTTAAATACCGTTCTGGGAATGACGGTGTTCACTTGGTACAACAGAGACTAGAGATGACCAAATGAACAAGAGGGTTCGTGGGAACGGTCCTAGACCCCACTATGGGCTAACGAGCCCTTGTTTAGGGTCCTGTATTAATTTATATTGTGCATTTGCATGTTTCAATACTTCCCAATCTAGAAGAAAAAAACACAAAGGGCAAGGCTTACATAGAACATGTATGTGTGCTCAATTATTTGTATGTGTGTGCAATTGCACATCTGCGTGACCCAATCTCGCAATTTCACGGTCAAGATTGGGCCGATGACTGGGCGTGTTCTCGCACTGCGTCTGAGGCAGACCCATATGCGTCTGGTGCGGCGAGGCACGATGATGATCAACGGAACTAGCTAGCCGCTTGTGATTGGCTGATTGCTTCTTGACCCCTCCCACTGGTAGTCATTCATTCATTCATTCATTCATTCATGTAGCTGGTATATTATATGAAGTGTCCGCCGTCTATTTGCATTGCTAAATTGATATTTCTATTTGGACTGTGGCATTTGATTCTTAGAGGAAAACAACACATGTTTGTATTTTTAATTGAATGGAATTTGTACCTTTTTTATTTTGTATTTGTGACATACATTTAATTTTATGTGGCAAATGCAAATTTTGCATTTTTTAATAAGACTTGACGCCTCATTACAGTATTATAATCTACAAGTATGGTCATGCAGATTTTGCACACACTACTAGCACTATAAAGCAACCTCTATACATGGTGCCTACGTTTTCTCTATCGCAATGTGTATGTGTTGCAGACGTTGACAGATATTGAGATGCTGTAGACTGCACATATGCACGTAAATGCGCTTTTCATGTGCGCATCTTTTCTTGCTTGTGTTCAGAGGCAAATGCGTCAACTCTTTTTGCAGATCTAATGAATAGATCACGGTATATTTGCGCCGATCCCACAAGAATAATGACCACTGGGGTCCACTAGTGACACCATGCAAAACGTACACATCCTTTCGCTGAACAGTTCCGTAGATACACAGTAGACTAAAACACTTTCATTATTTGGCGGAAGCACTTGCCGGTCACTTACGCTGCGACTATGGCTCAAAAATTAGTCTTGTTTTATTAGTCAGCTGAGGTCCGTTAGTTCCTCGTTCCAGAAAGAAATATATTTCTTCCAGTAAAGGACTCATCATTGTGTGTTCTATGATATTTCAGTGTGTGGTTTTCTGACGTGCTACAGATTTCCACATCCCATTTTATTCTTGGCTCTTTAAATGAATATTCATCCAGACCTATCCCTCTGATACCGGCGTATAGAAGTCTCTTCCATCTCGCCGGTAATTGCTTTACAGGATTCTCCAGTAAGTCCACAGGGACCCCGAGAAGACGAGACTCCATTCAGTGGCCTGTGGTGAGAAGGTTTATCCTGGGCTTGTGTGTATTAACTCATCGGGGGGATTACAACTGGGGTGATAAATGGGCCTTTGTTAATTGCTGAATATTCTTAAAAACCCATAATGAAATGTAATCCCATTACCTGAAGTTCAAAGGTTTTAAATTCTGCAATTGTGTTGGCTGCTAAGTGAGAGATAACTTTCTAAATTGCGTCATTAAAGTGTTGGAACTTGTTAGTCGTGCTACATGCGTCTTTCATCAGCCATGATGCCCCGAGAGGTATCGAAGTAGCCTCAAAAGCTTGCAATTTAAATATATTCAGGTAGCCTATAAAGGGTTTTGTGTCAGCTGCTGAATGAGATGATCCGACGGGGTGGAAAATCAGGTGGGGTCGTGATCGACACGCGGGGGGACAGATAAGGCCATGGTCGGGAATCGAACTATTGATCCCAGTGCTGTGAGGCAGAAGTGCTAACCACTGAGCCACCGTGCTGCCCCAAACATGTTGTATTTTTTGTGGCCAGAATAGAGTTTGCAATATCTGGGTGTTATACTGTAATTGTGGTAATGATGTGATTCATTGTGGTGTGGCTGAATGTTGATGTGTTACGGATATGTGTGTGTTTCCTACTGACCTCATAATGTTTGTTTAAGCTCCCCTTCCGGGGAATACACATTACCGGCCTTTTATGTCTTTTATATCTCTGTGCTATTAATAACAATGGTACTAATTACTGCAAAGTACTGACCGTGGGTGACTGTTCTCACTTACAGCTTCCCTGTGTTTGTGCATCATACCACTCCTGATATGTGTGAGTACTCCAGACACTAGAGTACCATAAAGGCCCTACATGGACCAAATCCTATAGCAGCCTTTTCCAGGCGCCAGTATAAAAATGGTTTATATTATTATTTACGTGTTTTAATGTGGTCTGCACCAAATATGTGTTTTTCTCTGTAAAAATAACGCCCTCCAAATAAATACTGAGAAAACACCTGCGACCCACCCTCTTCATCCAGTATTGGAGCAGAGCAGGGGGGCTACCATTATTGTGATGGGACAAGATGGAAATCTTTCCGTTACACCATCGTTAATCAACATGATACAGTCAGGAGTATTTCTAGAAATTGGTGCACTGGAAAAAGATGCTATAACCCATTGTTTGCTTTCAATCTCTTGACGTTACGGGACAAAGGAGAGCTAGAATCTGATACATGATCTCCATCTCCTTTATTGTAAGCTTACTTCTAAGTTGATATCCTTCTGAGTGCCCCCCCCCCCCCCCCCGGGTGCATTGTGAATGACCGTAGATGATGCTGACAGAGTTAAAACTAAATGAGAAAAGCAAGTTTGACTCATTACAACAGCTCATTAAACAGAACAGCGCAGGGAATAATGTGTACGTCGTCAACTATTTTATGCTAAGTAGAATAATTATTCTTCCTTTTGTTCATTAACCCTGATGTAACGTGGCTCTGCGGAGTGTTGCAGGGATCCTAGGCTCACAGCAAAGGTACAGTGAGTTGCACTTTATTTTTAATTGAGTACATGATTCTGATTAGACCATCCCCAATCTGTACGCTTGAATCAGGGCGGGGCATGGTTGTAGTCTTAATGGGCCTCAGCCTCACCCAGTGACCACACGTTGCATATATATTTGGGACTAAAGTTACTACTGTTAGCTTTCTAGTGTAGTGAGCAGAACACGGGAGAGAGGTCTGCTCTTTCTGGGGTCCGGGAGAACTGCCCAAAATTGGTGAGTCTCCAGGACGTTCTGGAAGAGCAGGCGAGTATGCTTTACGTGAGAGAGCCCAAGAATACGGAGTGTTTGTGTGTTCCTTGTGTGTAAGGAGGACATTTATACAAAAGCTCTGTTTGCAGTCTGTAAGTGACTGTCACTGAGGTAGGTTGTTTGTACATCTGTGATCTCATTGTGTCTGTAGCTTGTTGTCATCGTTATTTTCATTGCTTTTCTGCATCTCTTCCGATACCATAATCTGCCTAACAGCTGATACTTCCCTTTCTTCTACCATCTCTCCCTATTTTCCTGGAAATAAAGATATAAGATTTGCTTGGTGAAAAAGAGGTCACGGCTTTATTTTAAAAATCCTTATTTTGAAAGGTGTCAAAACAGCATCTGTCCGCTCCGACCATAACCGTAATTATCACAACCAATACCGGGGGGCCCTCAATGCCGCCTGGTGTCTCCAAGCCCTGGGGATCCCATCCCCCCTTTACCCTGGATTCTAAGAAGACCCCATTAGGGTGATATTGAGCATTTCTCTTAATTTAAATCTCTCTAATCTCCTCTAGTCGTCCATTCTTATAGTCCCTCCCTGCATCCATTGGCTCCCTCCAAACCAGTTCCCCTCTATTTCACACCTGATCTACCTAACCCCTTCCTCTTTATCCTCCCCTAATCCTCCCATCTTCTAATTTAGCGTAGGTCTGGCCCAGCCTCCGCGATTGCGTTCCGTTGGGCCTAACTAGACCTCTTTCTTCTTTGCCAGAGGTTTGTACAATTCATGGTCAATGATTATAAGAAGTTAGTTAATGATCTCCCATAATCATTTTATAAATCAATCCTAGTGCATATTTTATACATTGTTTAGCTTGTTCCTACCTCGGCATTCCTGAATATATAACCAGAAACAAGTACTCGTCTAAGAATTTTCTGTCAGGAATATTCAGCACTGCTCAAATTAGCACTTTAATTAGGCCTCCTTCAAATGACAAACCTGCAACGGTGGGATGTGCTTTTCTACATCTAAAGCATTGATATTTATACAAAATAAGACATTTTCCCTGTTTATATTGTTTGTTATTCCACAGACAGTCTTGGCTAAACACATTTAACTTCTGGCTAATTTAGAATTCAGGCCATGAGCGGGTGCTATGTATTAATTATCACATACTTCTCGTGGCTCGTTATAGACCTCACAGGTGTAAGCTTTACCACTGAATATTTACAGGAGTTGTCAAAACTTTCATCAACTAATAAAAATGTCAAGTGATCTGTAACTCGTTCGTTGGCGGAAAGTTCCCTCATACTTCCCTCTCCTCCTGGATGTCCTCACACTTTCTTAAAATTAACATCTCAAAAACCGAGCTCATTGTTTTTCCCCCGCCCAGACTCCCCTCCCATCACAACCTCTCTATCGTTGTCAATAACTCCACTATCTCCTCTGTCACCCAACTCCGCTGCCTGGGTGTCACTCTTGACTCCTCTCTCTCTCTTGCCCCCCACATTCAATCCCTCGCCCAAGCCTGTCGCTTACAACTCCGTAACATTGCCCGCATCCGTCCCTTTCTCTCTCAGGATGCCACCAAAACTATCATCCATGCTCTCATCATCTCCCGTCTCGACTACTGCAACCTCCTCCTTACTGGCCTCCCCCACTCCCACCTTGCCCCCCTCCGCTCTATACTCAATGCAGCTGCAAGACTCATCTTCCTCTCACGCCGCTCCTCCTCCGCCTCCCCTCTCTGTCTTGCCTTACACTGGCTCCCCTTCCCCTACAGAATCCTTTTTAAACTCCTTACCACCACTTACAAGGCTCTCTCCCACTCTACTGCCCCTTATATCTCTAACCTCCTTTCCATTCACACTCCTGCCCGCTCCCTGCGCTCGGCCAATGACCGCCGCCTCTCCTCCACTCTGATCACCTCTTCCCACTCTAGAATCCAAGACTTCCCCCATTGCTGCCCCCCTTCACTGGAACGACCTCCCTCGCTCCATTCGTCTCTCACCCAATCTGTGCTCCTTCAAACGGGCACTTAAAACTCACCTGTTCCTTAAGGCCTACCAACCATCCATTTAACCTCTCGTCTCTTCTGATCATCCTCCCTTGACCCCTCTTCTCTCTCTCCTCTTTGATTCACTGGCTCCCTTTTGTGCCTGACTTTGTTTACCCTCCCTTAGGATGTAAGCTCGAATGAGCAGGGCCCATCTTCCCTCCTGTCTCCATACCTGTTCTTCTGCTCCGTCTCTACTGTATCTGCCTGCCTGGAGTTTCTGAAGTACTGGTACTGTGTGTTTATTGTTCTGTACTGTTCTACCCTGTATAGTCTACTGTTTGTACTGTGTGCGGCGCTGCGGAAACCTTGTGGCGCCCTACAAATAAAAGATAATAATAATAATACTTTGTATTTTTATCTCTGTGGATGGAATTAACATAGAATCCCAATGCGTCCCGATTTTTTCAGATTCCTGAGGCGTCTTAATTAAGAGGACAAGTGTGGATATGTTACTGCAACTGTTTAGTATATTTAGGGGTATATTTACTAAACTTCGGGTTTGAAAAAGTAGAGATGTTGCCTATAGCAACCAATCAGATTCTAGCTGTCATTTTGTAGAATGTACTAAATAAATGATAACTAGAATCTGATTGGTTGCTATAGGCAACATCTCCACTTTTTCAAACCCGCAGTTTAGTAAATATATCCCCTTAGTCTTTTAAATTAAATATGGGATGGATTTTACAGTCAGAATAAACTTCAGGTCAGATCCGTTTGTTTTTCGTTTTTTTCACTTCATAATCATGTGATCCCTATAGTAACGTGACATGACGAATTTAAGATGGCGACACCCTAAAGGTCATTTAGGAAGATGCAAAACATATCAAGTATACCCTGCTACCATTTTTAAAAAACCCTGTTCTTACTTTCAACCATAGTTGCCTACTCTCCCCAAAAGGTCACCCTCCTAGAAGACATCTAATCTTTACGCAAAGTAGGTGGAGATACCTCCGAACATTTAGAGTCCTGAAAGCATACCTCCGATCTGCCTACAAATGGACGTTTTTGGGTAAAATGACACCCACTTTTCTGTTACGCCCTCCCCCCACCAAAATCGGGACAGTTGTGAGGTATGGGTGGTGTCGTGAGGATGTGAATCATGTCATTATGACCCCGTCCCCTCACTGCGCAATGATGCGTATCACATTGTCACCCCACCCACCCGCACTTGCCCCTGGGTTTATACTTTTCAGACTAAAATAATACTCAGTTTAAGGTCATTTATATATTAAATTAACCATGAGACTGAGGGGACATCGGAACAGTCCACTTTGTTCCTGTTGAAAATGTAGGCCGAGGCCTAGTTTCTACCATTGCTCAGGATGTGTGAAGTTCAAATCCTATTACGGGAAGCAAAAAACGCTTTGCGGCCTCCTACCCAACAGATAGCGAACGCTCCGTCTGTACCCCTTCAGTCACATTTCAAAAATCTTGTCCTTCAAAGCTGGCGACAATTCGGTTCTGGGTGTCAACGCGTAACCAGGCACCCGACGCGCCCAGCTCCACCAGTCAGAAGGCGGATGCAAATGGAATGTTGTAAATGTCCGTGAACTCAGATCTGTGAATATAGGTTTGTTTAAGATCATAGATAACACAGTTCTTATTAGCCTCTCTGTCTGCATTGCTGTGTTGTGAGCGGCCATTTTAGGTACTGGTTACCTCATGTGGGTAAAATCGGGAAGTGAGTAGTGCAAACCAATACGTCCGTGTTTCTTTGTTTGTTTTTTAGAATAGGAGATGTCAAGTAAAATATATTCTGAAGAAAATAATATTTTTACATTTACTTTTACTTGTGCAGCCTCAGTTTCTACTTTTCTGTAGATATCCTCAGCAATCATCCATTTTAGACTCTGAAAGGCTCTATACATTTCATTACTGACAGGAAGTCTGGTGTGTGTGTAACAGACAACTAATTACAACATTATCCTAAATATGTTTATTTTTGATAATTTCTTGAAAGCTTTGCATATTAACGTTTGAATGTTGTTTAAAGCGTACTTGTCGCCAGCTCACAGCCATTTTCCGAGCAGAATGAATTCATGAGAATGCAGCCTATCCTTTCACTAGGAACCGCTGCTAATTGCCTATTGGTCGCCCAGATCCTCAGTGATGTCATTAGTTCCTTGTGAAATGACTATTGGTCCAGCCCACAAAATGGCTGCCTCCGCTATATGTAAATGACAATATACTTTGATAAGTCTTTTGTGTAAGACACATTTTGTTTTGGTGGTTATTTAAGGATTAAACATGCATTCATGTGACCTGTTAGTGAGTTTTGGAGACGGGATTTGGTTTTGTCCTTTTTTTAGTCTGTGGAAACTCCATTATTTATTTATTTTTTTCTTTCACACAGTCGGCCATGGGCAGAGCGAGGGGGAACGGATGATCGTGTCTGATTTCCAGGTTTATATTCGGGACGGCCTCCAGCACGTGGACCTGATGAGGAAGGAGCATCCTGACTTGCCCTTGTTTTTATGCGGACACTCCATGGTGAGACCCGGGAACAATCCCCCATAATGCACTCTGTCATACTATCTGACGGATAAAACATGGCTGCCAGCCTTACCTGGTTAGCCGCTGAGACAGTGCACAGACCCGTGTGCGATAATTTCTATGCGCCACAATCTCTTGACATCTTTATTGAACTTTGTTGCAATGTCATTTTATTGCATATGTAAATACAACTGTTTGTTGGTCATTAAGTTATAAATCCTAGAGATGAATAGAAGATAAACGTAATTGCACTCCATACATATAATAAAAAGAATTGCACTGAGCATTTGCATATCTTCCAACATTGTAAATGTGCAAATCAGGATGGGGGGAGTGCAGAACACACCTCCTCAGTAGTCCTGGCAAAAGTCCTGATTTTTTGGGACAACGGGACAGTCCTCTAAAATTGGGACTGTTCTGGCTAAATTGAGAAAGTTGGGAGGAATGTATTTGGTCGGGACGTTGTCTGAAACATAACTTAAATACCTGATAATTAGGGACCTAGCAAACTATGATTTTTTTTTTGCACACATTTGACAGTCCTGCTGGAGGTTCAAATGTAGATAACGCAGACCCGGTACCTTTATATTTAAAGGTTTAAAGCCACGTGGACAGCCGGGCTCTGCAACCTTCTACCCGTGGGGTGGCAGAGCATGCTTGGACTTATAGTTCCACCACGGTTGGAAACCCGCCGGTTGCCTAATTTTACTTTGCAACATAAAAAGGGTTTCGGCTAAAGAGCAGCTGACAAGAGTAATGCAAAAAATGTATACTGAAATAGTACTGACAGCATTTTTGTTGCTGACGTGTCTTATGTGTATCAGAATTGTATAGAAAAATTACAGGAGAATGTAAAGAATCTAAAAAAAAAAAAAAAAGCCAGTACTTGGTAATCCCTCAACTGAGGCCTTAGGTCATATTTGAAGTGATCATTATACATCGAGTTTTATGAGGTGTAAAAATGTGACTTATATTTCGGTACCAGTGACCGTATATATACAGTGGTCAACCTTAGCGATGACGGATTATAACAGGGACAATTGAGGCATTAGTACAGGGGAACTTGACGTTACTCATTCAAACTCAACGCTGCCATCACGACCTTAGAATAGGGTCATTGAGGGAGGGGCTTAAGCTACGATATTACCCTTGTGTCACTAGTCTGTCTGACATTATTGTAAGTTCCAGTGAATTTGAGGAGCTGTTCTTACAGTTAATTGAAAAATAATTGGGAATGAGAGGAATACTTTGTGTTCTAATAAAAAAAAATAAAAAAAAAAATATTTTATACACACACTGGACCTCTCAAGTTGAGTGTTGGTGACATATGAAGTAGAGGTCCATTGTTTGAGCTCTCCAAGGGCTGGACATTACAAAGTGACAGGATCACACAGACCAATAATGGCTTCTACAAGACATTTCTCCCTTCCGCCTTTATGAAACTCTCTTTCCACCTTCTTTGGATTTTTCCTTAAAAAAATTTTTAACTAGAATACCCCTACGAAACCACAAATTGTTTCAAGACCTCCGAGAACAGAGAACAATCTAAGAAGTGGCACAAATCCTATTTCTATGTATATCTCTCATTTCTATACGTGCAGCTGGGTTTACTCAGCAATAAC